>NC_068435.1:5505184-5542684 GCF_023373465.1 Oncorhynchus keta | reverse complement strand
GGGTTGGTTAGTGATGTGTCCCATCATGATGTATGAGAGGGTTGGTTAATGATGTGACCCATCATGATGTATGAGAGGGTTGGTTAGAGATGTGTCCCATCATGATGTATGAGAGGAGAGGGTTGGTTAGTGATGTGTCCCATCACGATGTATGAGAGGGTTGGTTAGAGATGTGACCCACCATGATGTATGAGAGGGTTGGTTAGTGATGTGACCCATCATGATGTATGAGAGGGTTGGTTAGTGATGTGTCCCATCATGATGAATGAGAGGGTTGGTTAGTGATGTGTCCCATCATGATGTATGAGAGGGTTGGTTAGTGATGTGTCCCATCATGATGAATGAGAGGGTTGGTTAGTGATGTGTCCCATCATGATGTATGAGAGGGTTGGTTAATGATGTGACCCATCATGATGTATGAGAGGAGAGGGTTGGTTAGTGATGTGTCCCATCATGATGTATGAGAGGGTTAGTTAGTGATGTGACCCATCATCATGTATGAGAGGGTTGGTTAGCGATGTGACCCACCATGATGTATGAGAGGGTTGGTTAGTGATGTGTCCCATCATGATGTATGAGAGGGTTGGTTAGTGATGTGTCCCATCATGATGTATGAGAGGGTTGGTTAGTGATGTGACCCATCATCATGTATGAGAGGGTTGGTTAGCGATGTGACCCACCATGATGTATGAGAGGGTTGGTTAGTGATGTGTCCCATCATGATGTATGAGAGGGTTGGTTAGTGATGTGTCCCATCATGATGTATGAGAGCAGAGGGTTGGTTAGTTATGTGACCCATCATGATGTATGAGAGGAGAGGTTGGTTAGTGATGTGTCCCATCATGATGTATGAGAGGGTTGGTTAGTGATGTGACCCATCATGATGTATGAGAGGGTTGGTTAGTGATGTGACCCATCATGATGTATGAGAGGAGAGGGTTGGTTAGTTATGTGACCCATCATGATGTATGAGAGGAGAGGGTTGGTTAGTGATGTGTCCCATCATGATGTATGAGAGGGTTGGTTAGTGATGTGACCCATCATGATGTATGAGAGGGTTGGTTAGTGATGTGACCCATCATGATGTATGAGAGGGTTGGTTAGTGATGTGACCCATCATGATGTATGAGAGCAGAGGGTTGGTTAGTTATGTGACCCATCATGATGTATGAGAGGGTTGGTTAGTGATGTGTCCCATCATGATGTATGAGAGCAGAGGGTTGGTTAGTTATGTGACCCATCATGATGTATGAGAGGAGAGGGTTGGTTAGTGATGTGTCCCATCATGATGTATGAGAGGGTTGGTTAGTGATGTGACCCATCATGATGTATGAGAGGGTTGGTTAGTGATGTGTTCCATCATGATGTATGAGAGGAGAGGGTTGGTTAGTTATGTGACCCATCATGATGTATGAGAGGAGAGCGTTGGTTAGTGATGTGTCCCATCATGATGTATGAGAGGAGAGCGTTGGTTAGTGATGTGACCCATCATGATGTATGAGAGGGTTGGTTAGTGATGTGTCCCATCATGATGTATGAGAGGGTTGGTTAGTGATGTGTCCCATCATGATGTATGAGAGGAGAGGGTTGGTTAGTTATGTGACCCATCATGATGTATGAGAGGAGAGGGTTGGTTAGTGATGTGTCCCATCATGATGTATGAGAGGGTTGGTTAGTTATGTGACCCATCATGATGTATGAGAGGAGAGGGTTGGTTAGTGATGTGACCCATCATGATGTATGAGAGGAGAGGGTCGGTTAGTGATGTGACCCACCATGATGTATGAGAGGGTTGGTTAGTGATGTGACCCATCATGGTGTATGAGAGGAGAGGGTTGGTTAGTGATGTGACCCATCATGATGTATGAGAGGGTTGGTTAGTGATGTGACCCATCATGATGTATGAGAGGAGAGGGTTGGTTAGTGATGTGACCCATCATGATGTATGAGAGGAGAGGGTCGGTTAGTGATGTGACCCACCATGATGTATGAGAGGAGAGCATTGGTTAGTGATGTGTCCCATCATGATGTATGAGAGGGTTGGTTAGTGATGTGACCCATCATGATGTATGAGAGGGTTGGTTAGTGATGTGACCCATCATGATGTATGAGAGGGTTGGTTAGTGATGTGACCCATCATGATGTATGAGAGGGTTGGTTAGCGATGTGTCCCATCATGATGTATGGGAGGAGAGGGTTGGTTAGTGATGTGACCCATCATGATGTATGAGAGGGTTGGTTAGTGATGTGTCCCATCATGATGTATGAGAGGGTTGGTTAGTGATGTGTCCCATCATGATGTATGAGAGGAGAGGGTTGGTTAGTGATGTGTCCCATCACGATGTATGAGAGGGTTGGTTAGTGATGTGTCCCATCATGATGTATGAGAGGGTTGGTTAGTGATGTGTCCCATCATGATGTATGAGAGGGTTGGTTAGTGATGTGTCCCATCATGATGTATGAGAGGGTTGGTTAGTGATGTGTCCCATCATGATGTATGAGAGGGTTGGTTAGTGATGTGTCCCATCATGATGTATGAGAGGGTTGGTTAGTGATGTGACCCATCATGATGTATGAGAGGAGAGGGTTGGTTAGTGATGTGTCCCATCATGATGTAGGAGAGGGTTGGTTAGTGATGTGTCCCATCATGATGTATGAGAGGGTTGGTTAGTGATGTGTCCCATCATGATGTATGAGAGGGTTGGTTAGTGATGTGTCCCATCATGATGTATGAGAGGGTTGGTTAGTGATGTGTCCCATCATGATGTATGAGAGGGTTGGTTAGTGATGTGACCCATCATGATGTATGAGAGGGTTGGTTAGTGATGTGTCCCATCATGATGTATGAGAGGGTTGGTTAGTGATGTGTCCCATCATGATGTATGAGAGGGTTGGTTAGTGATGTGTCCCATCATGATGTATGAGAGGGTTGGTTAGTGATGTGTCCCATCATGATGTATGAGAGGGTTGGTTAGTGATGTGTCCCATCATGATGTATGAGAGGGTTGGTTAGTGATGTGTCCCATCATGATGTATGAGAGGGTTGGTTAGTGATGTGTCCCATCATGATGTATGAGAGGGTTGGTTAGTGATGTGTCCCATCATGATGTATGAGAGGGTTGGTTAGTGATGTGTCCCATCATGATGTATGAGAGGGTTGGTTAGTGATGTGTCCCATCATGATGTATGAGAGGGTTGGTTAGTGATGTGTCCCATCATGATGTATGAGAGGGTTGGTTAGTGATGTGTCCCATCATGATGTATGAGAGGGTTGGTTAGTGATGTGTCCCATCATGATGTATGAGAGGGTTGGTTAGTGATGTGTCCCATCATGATGTATGAGAGGGTTGGTTAGTGATGTGTCCCATCATGATGTATGAGAGGGTTGGTTAGTGATGTGTCCCATCATGATGTATGAGAGGGTTGGTTAGTGATGTGTCCCATCATGATGTATGAGAGGGTTGGTTAGTGATGTGTCCCATCATGATGTATGAGAGGGTTGGTTAGTGATGTGACCCATCATGATGTATGAGAGGAGAGGGTTGGTTAGTGATGTGTCCCATCATGATGTATGAGAGGGTTGGTTAGTGATGTGTCCCATCATGATGTATGAGAGGGTTGGTTAGTGATGTGACCCATCATGATGTATGAGAGGAGAGGGTTGGTTAGTGATGTGTCCCATCATGATGTATGAGAGGGTTGGTTAGTGATGTGACCCATCATGATGTATGAGAGGAGAGGGTTGGTTAGTGATGTGACCCATCATGATGTATGAGAGGAGAGGGTTGGTTAGTGATGTGACCCATCATGATGTATGAGAGGGTTGGTTAGTGATGTGTCCCATCATGATGTATGAGAGGAGAGGGTTGGTTAGTGATGTGACCCATCATGATGTATGAGAGGAGAGGGTTGGTTAGTGATGTGACCCATCATGATGTATGAGAGGAGAGGGTTGGTTAGTGATGTGACCCATCATGATGTATGAGAGGAGAGGGTTGGTTAGTGATGTGTCCCATCATGATGTATGAGAGGGTTGGTTAGTGATGTGACCCATCATGATGTATGAGAGGAGAGGGTTGGTTAGTGATGTGTCCCATCATGATGTATGAGAGGGTTGGTTAGTGATGTGACCCATCATGATGTATGAGAGGAGAGGGTTGGTTAGTGATGTGTCCCATCATGATGTATGAGAGGGTTGGTTAGTGATGTGTCCCATCATGATGTATGAGAGGAGAGGGTTGGTTAGTGATGTGTCCCATCATGATGTATGAGAGGAGAGGGTTGGTTAGTGATGTGTCCCATCATGATGTATGAGAGGAGAGGGTTGGTTAGTGATGTGTCCCATCATGATGTATGAGAGGAGAGGGTTGGTTAGTGATGTGTCCCATCATGATGTATGAGAGGGTTGGTTAGTGATGTGTCCCATCATGATGTATGAGAGGGTTGGTTAGTGATGTGACCCATCATGATGTATGAGAGGAGAGGGTTGGTTAGTGATGTGACCCATCATGATGTATGAGAGGAGAGGGTTGGTTAGTGATGTGTCCCATCATGATGTATGAGAGGGTTGGTTAGTGATGTGTCCCATCATGATGTATGAGAGGGTTGGTTAGTGATGTGTCCCATCATGATGTATGAGAGGGTTGGTTAGTGATGTGTCCCATCATGATGTATGAGAGGGTTGGTTAGTGATGTGTCCCATCATGATGTATGAGAGGGTTGGTTAGTGATGTGACCCATCATGATGTATGAGAGGGTCGGTTAGTGATGTGTCCCATCATGATGTATGAGAGGAGAGGGTTGGTTAGTGATGTGACCCATCATGATGTATGAGAGGAGAGGGTTGGTTAGTGATGTGTCCCATCATGATGTATGAGAGGGTTGGTTAGTGATGTGTCCCATCATGATGTATGAGAGGGTTGGTTAGTGATGTGACCCATCATGATGTATGAGAGAGGGTTGGTTAGTGATGTGTCCCATCATGATGTATGAGAGGAGAGGGTTGGTTAGTGATGTGTCCCATCATGATGTATGAGAGGAGAGGGTTGGTTAGTTATGTGACCCATCATGATGAATGAGAGGAGAGGGTTGGTTAGTGATGTGTCCCATCATGATGTATGAGAGGAGAGGGTTGGTTAGTGATGTGTCCCATCATGATGTATGAGAGGAGAGGGTTGGTTAGTTATGTGACCCATCATGATGTATGAGAGGGTTGGTTAGTGATGTGACCCATCATGATGTATGAGAGGGTTGGTTAGTGATGTGACCCATCATGATGTATGAGAGGGTTGGTTAGTGATGTGACCCATCATGATGTATGAGAGGAGAGGGTTGGTTAGTGATGTGACCCATCATGATGAATGAGAGGGTTGGTTAGTGATGTGTCCCATCATCATGTATGAGAGGGTTGGTTAGTGATGTGTCCCATCATGATGTATGAGAGGGTTGGTTAGTGATGTGTCCCATCATGATGTATGAGAGGGTTGGTTAGTGATGTGTCCCATCATGATGAATGAGAGGGTTGGTTAGTGATGTGACCCATCATGATGTATGAGAGGGTCGGTTAGTGATGTGACCCATCATGATGTATGAGAGGGTTGGTTAGTGATGTGACCCATCATGATGTATGAGAGGGTTGGTTAGTGATGTGACCCATCATGATGTATGAGAGGGTTGGTTAGTGATGTGTCCCATCATGATGAATGAGAGGGTTGGTTAGTGATGTGTCCCATCATGATGAATGAGAGGGTTGGTTAGTGATGTGTCCCATCATGATGAATGAGAGGGTTGGTTAGTGATGTGTCCCATCATGATGAATGAGAGGGTTGGTTAGTGATGTGTCCCATCATGATGAATGAGAGGGTTGGTTAGTGATGTGACCCATCATGATGTATGAGAGGGTTGGTTAGTGATGTGACCCATCATGATGTATGAGAGGAGAGGGTCGGTTAGTGATGTGTCCCATCATGATGTATGAGAGGGTTGGTTAGTGATGTGTCCCATCATGATGTATGAGAGGAGAGGGTTGGTTAGTGATGTGTCCCATCATGATGAATGAGAGGGTTGGTTAGTGATGTGTCCCATCATGATGTATGAGAGGCTTGGTTAGTGATGTGACCCATCATGATGTATGAGAGGAGAGGGTTGGTTAGTGATGTGTCCCATCATGATGTATGAGAGGAGAGGGTTGGTTAGTGATGTGTCCCATCATGATGTATGAGAGGAGAGGGTTGGTTAGTGATGTGACCCATCATGATGTATGAGAGGAGAGGGTTGGTTAGCGATGTGTCCCATCATGATGTATGAGAGGGTTGGTTAGTGATGTGTCCCATCATGATGAATGAGAGGGTTGGTTAGTGATGTGTCCCATCATGATGTATGAGAGGGTTGGTTAGTGATGTGTCCCATCATGATGTATGAGAGGGTTGGTTAGCGATGTGACCCACCATGATGTATGAGAGGGTTGGTTAGTGATGTGACCCATCATGATGTATGAGAGGGTTGGTTAGTGATGTGTCCCATCATGATGAATGAGAGGGTTGGTTAGTGATGTGTCCCATCATGATGTATGAGAGGGTTGGTTAATGATGTGACCCATCATGATGTATGAGAGGGTTGGTTAGAGATGTGTCCCATCATGATGTATGAGAGGAGAGGGTTGGTTAGTGATGTGTCCCATCACGATGTATGAGAGGGTTGGTTAGAGATGTGACCCACCATGATGTATGAGAGGGTTGGTTAGTGATGTGACCCATCATGATGTATGAGAGGGTTGGTTAGTGATGTGTCCCATCATGATGAATGAGAGGGTTGGTTAGTGATGTGTCCCATCATGATGTATGAGAGGGTTGGTTAGTGATGTGTCCCATCATGATGAATGAGAGGGTTGGTTAGTGATGTGTCCCATCATGATGTATGAGAGGGTTGGTTAATGATGTGACCCATCATGATGTATGAGAGGAGAGGGTTGGTTAGTGATGTGTCCCATCATGATGTATGAGAGGGTTAGTTAGTGATGTGACCCATCATCATGTATGAGAGGGTTGGTTAGTGATGTGACCCACCATGATGTATGAGAGGGTTGGTTAGTGATGTGTCCCATCATGATGTATGAGAGGGGGTTGGTTAGTGATGTGTCCCATCATGATGTATGAGAGGGTTGGTTAGTGATGTGACCCATCATCATGTATGAGAGGGTTGGTTAGTGATGTGACCCACCATGATGTATGAGAGGGTTGGTTAGTGATGTGTCCCATCATGATGTATGAGAGGGTTGGTTAGTGATGTGTCCCATCATGATGTATGAGAGCAGAGGGTTGGTTAGTTATGTGACCCATCATGATGTATGAGAGGAGAGGGTTGGTTAGTGATGTGTCCCATCATGATGTATGAGAGGGTTGGTTAGTGATGTGACCCATCATGATGTATGAGAGGGTTGGTTAGTGATGTGACCCATCATGATGTATGAGAGGAGAGGGTTGGTTAGTTATGTGACCCATCATGATGTATGAGAGGAGAGGGTTGGTTAGTGATGTGTCCCATCATGATGTATGAGAGGGTTGGATAGTGATGTGACCCATCATGATGTATGAGAGGGTTGGTTAGTGATGTGACCCATCATGATGTATGAGAGGGTTGGTTAGTGATGTGACCCATCATGATGTATGAGAGCAGAGGGTTGGTTAGTTATGTGACCCATCATGATGTATGAGAGGGTTGGTTAGTGATGTGTCCCATCATGATGTATGAGAGCAGAGGGTTGGTTAGTTATGTGACCCATCATGATGTATGAGAGGAGAGGGTTGGTTAGTGATGTGTCCCATCATGATGTATGAGAGGTTGGTTAGTGATGTGACCCATCATGATGTATGAGAGGGTTGGTTAGTGATGTGACCCATCATGATGTATGAGAGGAGAGGGTTGGTTAGTGATGTGACCCATCATGATGTATGAGAGAGGGTTGGTTAGTGATGTGTCCCATCATGTTGTATGAGAGGGTTGGTTAGTGATGTGACCCATCATGATGTATGAGAGGGTTGGTTAGTGATGTGACCCATCATGATGTATGAGAGGGTTGGTTAGTGATGTTTCCCATCATGATGTATGAGAGGAGAGGGTTGGTTAGTGATGTGACCCATCATGATGTATGAGAGGAGAGGGTTGGTTAGTGATGTGTCCCATCATGATGTATGAGAGGGTTGGTTAGTGATGTGACCCATCATGATGTATGAGAGAGGGTTGGTTAGTGATGTGACCCATCATGATGTATGAGAGGAGAGGGTTGGTTAGTGATGTGTCCCACCATGATGTATGAGAGGTTGGTTAGTGATGTGACCCATCATGATGTATGAGAGGAGAGGGTTGGTTAGTGATGTGTCCCATCATGATGTATGAGAGGGTTGGTTAGTGATGTGACCCATCATGATGTATGAGAGGAGAGGGTTGGTTAGTGATGTGACCCATCATGATGTATGAGAGGAGAGGGTTGGTTAGTGATGTGACCCATCATGATGTATGAGAGGAGAGTTGGTTAGTGATGTGTCCCATCATGATGTATGAGAGGGTTGGTTAGTGATGTGACCCATCATGATGTATGAGAGGGTTGGTTAGTGATGTGACCCATCATGATGTATGAGAGGGTTGGTTAGTGATGTGACCCATCATGATGTATGAGAGGGTTGGTTAGTGATCATGATGTATGGGAGGAGAGGGGTTAGTGATGTGACCATCATGATGTATGAGAGGGTTGGTTAGTGATGTGTCCCATCATGATGTATGAGAGGGTTGGTTAGTGATGTGTCCCATCATGATGTATGAGAGGAGAGGGTTGGTTAGTGATGTGTCCCATCATGATGTATGAGAGGGTTGGTTAGTGATGTGTCCCATCATGATGTATGAGAGGAGAGGGTTGGTTAGTGATGTGACCCATCATGATGTATGAGAGGGTTGGTTAGTGATGTGTCCCATCATGATGAATGAGAGGGTTGGTTAGCGATGTGTCCCATCATGATGTATGAGAGGGTTGGTTAGTGATGTGACCCATCATGATGTATGAGAGGGTTGGTTAGCGATGTGTCCCATCATGATGTATGAGAGGAGAGGGTTGGTTAGTGATGTGACCCATCATGATGTATGAGAGGAGAGGGTTGGTTAGTGATGTGACCCATCATGATGTATGAGAGGGTTGGTTAGTGATGTGACCCATCATGATGTATGAGAGGAGAGGGTTGGTTAGTGATGTGTCCCATCATGATGTATGAGAGGAGAGGGTTGGTTAGTGATGTGTCCCATCATGATGTATGAGAGGAGAGGGTTGGTCAGTAATGTGACCCATCATGATGTATGAGAGGGTTGGTTAGTGATGTGACCCATCATGATGTATGAGAGGGTTGGTTAGTGATGTGACCCATCATGATGTATGAGAGGGTTGGTTAGTGATGTGTCCCATCATGATGTATGAGAGGGTTGGTTAGTGATGTGTCCCATCATGATGTATGAGAGGGTTGGTTAGTGATGTGACCCATCATGATGTATGAGAGGAGAGGGTCGGTTAGTGATGTGACCCATCATGATGTATGAGAGGAGAGGGTTGGTTAGTTATGTGACCCATCATGATGTATGAGAGGGTTGGTTAGTGATGTGACCCATCATGATGTATGAGAGGGTTGGTTAGTGATGTGTCCCATCATGATGTATGAGAGGGTTGGTTAGTGATGTGTCCCATCATGATGTATGAGAGGGTTGGTTAGTGATGTGTCCCATCATGATGTATGAGAGGGTTGGTTAGTGATGTGTCCCATCATGATGTATGAGAGGGTTGGTTAGTGATGTGACCCATCATGATGTATGAGAGGGTTGGTTAGTGATGTGTCCCATCATGATGTATGAGAGGGTTGGTTAGTGATGTGACCCATCATGATGTATGAGAGGAGAGGGTTGGTTAATGATGTGACCCATCATGATGTATGAGAGGGTTGGTTAGTGATGTGTCCCATCATGATGTATGAGAGGAGAGGGTTGGTTAGTGATGTGTCCCATCATGATGTATGAGAGGGTTGGTTAGTGATGTGTCCCATCATGATGTATGAGAGGGTTGGTTAGTGATGTGTCCCATCATGATGTATGAGAGGAGAGGGTTGGTTAGTTATGTGACCCATCATGATGTATGAGAGGAGAGGGTTGGTTAGTGATGTGTCCCATCATGATGTATGAGAGGGTTGGTTAATGATGTGACCCATCATGATGTATAAGAGGAGAGGGTTGGTTAGTGATGTGTCCCATCATGATGTATGAGAGGGTTGGTTAATGATGTGACCCATCATGATGTATGAGAGGAGAGGGTTGGTTAGTGATGTGTCCCATCATGATGTATGAGAGGGTTGGTTAGTGATGTGTCCCATCATGATGTATGAGAGGAGAGGGTTGTTTAGTGATGTGACCCATCATGATGTATGAGAGGAGAGGGTTGGTTAGTGATGTGACCCATCATGATGTATGAGAGGGGTTGGTTAGTGATGTGACCCATCATGATGTATGAGAGGAGAGGGTTGGTTAGTTATGTGACCCATCATGATGTATGAGAGGAGAGGGTCGGTTAGTGATGTGACCCATCATGATGTATGAGAGGAGAGGGTTGGTTAGTGATGTGACCCATCATGATGTATGAGAGGAGAGGGTTGGTTAATGATGTGACCCATCATGATGTATGAGAGGGTTGGTTAGTGATGTGTCCCATCATGATGTATGAGAGGGTTGGTTAGTGATGTGTCCCATCATGATGTATGAGAGGGTTGGTTAGTGATGTGTCCCATCATGATGTATGAGAGGGTTGGTTAGTGATGTGTCCCATCATGATGTATGAGAGGGTTAGTTAGTGATGTGACCCATCATGATGTATGAGAGGAGAGGGTTGGTTAATGATGTGACCCATCATGATGTATGAGAGGAGAGGGTTGGTTAATGATGTGATCCATCATGATGTATGAGAGGGTTGGTTAGTGATGTGACCCATCATGATGTATGAGAGGGTTGGTTAGTGATGTGACCCATCATGATGTATGAGAGGGTTGGTTAGTGATGTGTCCCATCATGATGTATGAGAGGGTTGGTTAGTGATGTGACCCATCATGATGTATGAGAGGGTTGGTTAGTGATGTGTCCCATCATGATGTATGAGAGGGTTGGTTAGTGATGTGACCCATCATGATGTATGAGAGGGTTGGTTAGTGATGTGACCCATCATGATGTATGAGAGGGTTGGTTAGTGATGTGACCCATCATGATGTATGAGAGGAGAGGGTTGGTTAGTGATGTGACCCATCATGATGTATGAGAGGGTTGGTTAGTGATGTGTCCCATCATGATGTATGAGAGGAGAGGGTTGGTTAGTGATGTGTCCCATCATGATGTATGAGAGGGTTGGTTAGTGATGTGTCCCATCATGATGTATGAGAGGGTTGGTTAGTGATGTGACCCATCATGATGTATGAGAGGAGAGGGTTGGTTAGTGATGTGACCCATCATGATGTATGAGAGGAGAGGGTTGGTTAGTGATGTGTCCCATCATGATGTATGAGAGGGTTGGTTAGTGATGTGACCCATCATGATGTATGAGAGGGTTGGTTAGTGATGTGTCCCATCATGATGTATGAGAGGGTTGGTTAGTGATGTGACCCATCATGATGTATGAGAGGAGAGGGTTGGTTAGTGATGTGTCCCATCATGATGTATGAGAGGGTTGGTTAGTGATGTGACCCATCATGATGTATGAGAGGGTTGGTTAGTGATGTGACCCATCATGATGTATGAGAGGAGAGGGTTGGTTAGTGATGTGTCCCATCATGATGTATGAGAGGAGAGGGTTGGTTAGTGATGTGACCCATCATGATGTATGAGAGGAGAGCATTGGTTAGTGATGTGTCCCATCATGATGTATGAGAGGGTTGGTTAGTGATGTGACCCATCATGATGTATGAGAGGGTTGGTTAGTGATGTGACCCATCATGATGTATGAGAGGGTTGGTTAGTGATGTGACCCATCATGATGTATGAGAGGAGAGGGTTGGTTAGTGATGTGACCCATCATGATGTATGAGAGGGTTGGTTAGTGATGTGTCCCATCATGATGAATGAGAGGGTTGGTTAGTGATGTGACCCATCATGATGTATGAGAGGGTTGGTTAGTGATGTGTCCCATCATGATGTATGAGAGGAGAGGGTTGGTTAGTTATGTGACCCATCACGATGTATGAGAGGGTTGGTGAGTGATGTGTCCCATCATGATGTATGAGAGGAGAGGGTTGGTTAGTGATGTGACCCATCATGATGTATGAGAGGGTTGGTTAGTGATGTGTCCCATCATGATGTATGAGAGGGTTGGTTAGTGATGTGTCCCATCATGATGTATGAGAGGGTTGGTTAGTGATGTGACCCATCATGATGTATGAGAGGGTTGGTTAGTGATGTGTCCCATCATCATGTATGAGAGGGTTGGTTAGTGATGTGTCCCATCATGATGTATGAGAGGGTTGGTTAGTGATGTGACCCATCATGATGTATGAGAGGGTTGGTTAGTGATGTGACCCATCATGATGTATGAGAGGAGAGGGTTGGTTAGTGATGTGACCCATCATGATGTATGAGAGGGTTGGTTAGTGATGTGACCCATCATGATGTATGAGAGGAGAGGGTTGGTTAGTGATGTGTCCCATCATGATGTATGAGAGGGTTGGTTAGTGATGTGACCCATCATGATGTATGAGAGGGTTGGTTAGTGATGTGTCCCATCATGATGTATGAGAGGGTTGGTTAGTGATGTGACCCATCATGATGTATGAGAGGGTTGGTTAATGATGTGACCCATCATGATGTATGAGAGGGTTGGTTAGTGATGTGTCCCATCATGATGTATGAGAGGAGAGGGTTGGTTAGTGATGTGTCCCATCACGATGTATGAGAGTGTTGGTTAGTGATGTGTCCCATCATGATGTATGAGAGGGTTGGTTAGTGATGTGTCCCATCATGATGTATGAGAGGGTTGGTTAGTGATGTGACCCATCATGATGTATGCGAGGGTTGGTTAGTGATGTGTCCCATCATGATGTATGAGAGGAGAGGGTTGGTTAGTGATGTGACCCATCATGATGAATGAGAGGGTTGGTTAGTGATGTGTCCCATCATCATGTATGAGAGGGTTGGTTAGTGATGTGTCCCATCATGATGTATGAGAGGAGAGGGTTGGTTAGTGATGTGACCCATCATGATGTATGAGAGGAGAGGGTTGGTTAGTGATGTGTCCCATCATGATGTATGAGAGGAGAGGGTTGGTTAGTGATGTGTCCCATCACGATGTATGAGAGGGTTGGTTAGTGATGTGTCCCATCATGATGAATGAGAGGGTTGGTTAGTGATGTGTCCCATCATGATGTATGAGAGGAGAGGGTTGGTTAGTGATGTGTCCCATCATGATGTATGAGAGGGTTGGTTAGAGATGTGACCCATCATGATGTATGAGAGGGTTGGTTAGAGATGTGACCCATCATGATGTATGAGAGGAGAGGGTTGGTTAGTGATGTGACCCATCATGATGAATGAGAGGGTTGGTTAGTGATGTGTCCCATCATGATGTATGAGAGGGTTGGTTAATGATGTGACCCATCATGATGTATGAGAGGGTTGGTTAGTGATGTGACCCATCATGATGTATGAGAGGAGAGGGTTGGTTAGTGATGTGACCCATCATGATGTATGAGAGGGTTAGTTAGTGATGTGACCCATCATGATGTATGAGAGGGTTGGTTAATGATGTGACCCATCATGATGTATGAGAGGGTTGGTTAGTGATGTGACCCATCATGATGTATGAGAGGGTTGGTTAGTGATGTGTCCCATCATCATGTATGAGAGGGTTGGTTAGTGATGTGTCCCATCATGATGTATGAGAGGGTTGGTTAGTGATGTGACCCATCATGATGTATGAGAGGAGAGGGTTGGTTAGTTATGTGACCCATCATGATGTATGAGAGGAGAGGGTCGGTTAGTGATGTGACCCATCATGATGTATGAGAGGAGAGGGTTGGTTAGTGATGTGACCCATCATGATGTATGAGAGGAGAGGGTTGGTTAATGATGTGACCCATCATGATGTATGAGAGGGTTGGTTAGTGATGTGTCCCATCATGATGTATGAGAGGGTTGGTTAGTGATGTGACCCATCATGATGTATGAGAGGGTTGGTTAATGATGTGACCCATCATGATGTATGAGAGAGAGGTTGGTTAGTGATGTGACCCATCATGATGTATGAGAGGGTTGGTTAGTGATGTGTCCCATCACGATGTATGAGAGGGTTGGTTAGTGATGTGTCCCATCATGATGTATGAGAGGGTTGGTTAGTGATGTGTCCCATCATGATGTATGAGAGGGTTGGTTAGTGATGTGTCCCATCATGATGTATGAGAGGAGAGGGTTGGTTAGTGATGTGTCCCATCATGATGTATGAGAGGGTTGGTTAATGATGTGACCCACCATGATGTATGAGAGAGAGGGTTGGTTAGTGATGTGACCCATCATGATGTATGAGAGGGTTGGTTAATGATGTGACCCACCATGATGTATGAGAGGAGAGGGTTGGTTAGTGATGTGTCCCATCATGATGTATGAGAGGGTTGGTTAGAGATGTGACCCATCATGATGTATGAGAGGAGAGGGTTGGTTAGTGATGTGACCCATCATGATGTATGAGAGGGTTGGTTAATGATGTGACCCACCATGATGTATGAGAGGAGAGGGTTGGTTAGTGATGTGTCCCATCATGATGTATGAGAGGGTTGGTTAGTGATGTGACCCATCATGATGTATGAGAGGGTTGGTTAGTGATGTGACCCATCATGATGTATGAGAGGGTTGGTTAATGATGTGACCCATCATGATGTATGAGAGGGTTGGTTAGTGATGTGACCCATCATGATGTATGAGAGGGTTGGTTAATGATGTGACCCACCATGATGTATGAGAGGAGAGGGTTGGTTAGTGATGTGACCCATCATGATGTATGAGAGGGTTGGTTAATGATGTGACCCATCATGATGTATGAGAGGGTTGGTTAGTGATGTGTCCCATCATGATGTATGAGAGGGTTGGTTAGTGATGTGTCCCATCATGATGTATGAGAGGGTTGGTTAGTGATGTGTCCCATCATGATGTATGAGAGGGTTGGTTAGTGATGTGTCCCATCATGATGTATGAGAGGGTTGGTTAATGATGTGACCCATCATGATGTATGAGAGGGTTGGTTAGTGATGTGACCCATCATGATGTATGAGAGGGTTGGTTAGTGATGTGTCCCATCATCATGTATGAGAGGGTTGGTTAGTGATGTGTCCCATCATGATGTATGAGAGGGTTGGTTAGTGATGTGTCCCATCATGATGTATGAGAGGAGAGGGTTGGTTAGTGATGTGTCCCATCATGATGTATGAGAGGGTTGGTTAGTGATGTGACCCATCACGATGTATGAGAGGAGAGGGTTGGTTAGTGATGTGTCCCATCATGATGTATGAGAGGGTTGGTTAGTGATGTGACCCATCATGATGTATGAGAGGGTTGGTTAGTGATGTGTCCCATCATCATGTATGAGAGGGTTGGTTAGTGATGTGTCCCATCATGATGTATGAGAGGGTTGGTTAGTGATGTGTCCCATCATGATGTATGAGAGGGTTGGTTAGTGATGTGACCCATCATGATGTATGAGAGGGTTGGTTAGTGATGTGTCCCATCATGATGTATGAGAGGGTTGGTTAGTGATGTGTCCCATCATGATGTATGAGAGGGTTGGTTAGTGATGTGTCCCATCATGATGTATGAGAGGAGAGGGTTGGTTAGTGATGTGTCCCATCATGATGTATGAGAGGAGAGGGTTGGTTAGTGATGTGACCCATCATGATGTATGAGAGGAGAGGGTTGGTTAGTGATGTGTCCCATCATGATGTATGAGAGGAGAGGGTTGGTTAGTGATGTGACCCATCATGATGTATGAGAGGGTTGGTTAGTGATGTGACCCATCATGATGTATGAGAGGGTTGGTTAGTGATGTGACCCATCATGATGTATGAGAGGGTTGGTTAATGATGTGACCCATCATGATGTATGAGAGGGTTGGTTAGTGATGTGACCCATCACGATGTATGAGAGGGTTGGTTAGTGATGTGTCCCATCATGATGTATGAGAGGGTTGGTTAGTGATGTGTCCCATCATGATGTATGAGAGGGTTGGTTAGTGATGTGTCCCATCATGATGTATGAGAGGAGAGGGTTGGTTAGTGATGTGTCCCATCATGATGTATGAGAGGGTTGGTTAATGATGTGACCCACCATGATGTATGAGAGGAGAGGGTTGTTTAGTGATGTGACCCATCATGATGTATGAGAGGGTTGGTTAATGATGTGACCCACCATGATGTATGAGAGGAGAGGGTTGGTTAGTGATGTGTCCCATCATGATGTATGAGAGGGTTGGTTAGTGATGTGACCCATCATGATGTATGAGAGGAGAGGGTTGGTTAGTGATGTGACCCATCATGATGTATGAGAGGGTTGGTTAGTGATGTGACCCATCATGATGTATGAGAGGAGAGGGTTGGTTAGTGATGTGTCCAATCATGATGTATGAGAGGGTTGGTTAGTGATGTGTCCCATCATGATGTATGAGAGGGTTGGTTAGAGATGTGACCCATCATGATGTATGAGAGGGTTGGTTAATGATGTGACCCACCATGATGTATGAGAGGAGAGGGTTGGTTAGTGATGTGACCCATCATGATGTATGAGAGGGTTGGTTAATGATGTGACCCATCATGATGTATGAGAGGAGAGGGTTGGTTAGTGATGTGACCCATCATGATGTATGAGAGGGTTGGTTAGTGATGTGACCCATCATCATGTATGAGAGGGTTGGTTAGTGATGTGTCCCATCATGATGTATGAGAGGGTTGGTTAGTGATGTGACCCATCATGATGTATGAGAGGAGAGGGTTGGTTAGTGATGTGACCCATCATGATGTATGAGAGGAGAGGGTTGGTTAGTGATGTGTCCCATCATGATGTATGAGAGGGTTGGTTAGTGATGTGACCCATCATGATGTATGAGAGGGTTGGTTAGTGATGTGACCCATCATGATGTATGAGAGGAGAGGGTTGGTTAGTGATGTGACCCATCATGATGTATGAGAGGGTTGGTTAGTGATGTGACCCACCATGATGTATGAGAGGAGAGGGTTGGTTAGTGATGTGACCCATCATGATGTATGAGAGGGTTGGTTAGTGATGTGACCCATCATGATGTATGAGAGGGTTGGTTAGTGATGTGACCCATCATGATGTATGAGAGGAGAGGGTTGGTTAGTGATGTGACCCATCATGATGTATGAGAGGAGAGGGTTGGTTAGTGATGTGACCCATCATGATGTATGAGAGGGTTGGTTAGTGATGTGACCCATCATGATGTATGAGAGGAGAGGGTTGGTTAGTGATGTGACCCATCATGATGTATGAGAGGGTTGGTTAGTGATGTGACCCATCATGATGTATGAGAGGGTTGGTTAATGATGTGACCCACCATGATGTATGAGAGGAGAGGGTTGGTTAGTGATGTGACCCATCATGATGTATGAGAGGGTTGGTTAGTGATGTGACCCATCATGATGTATGAGAGGAGAGGGTTGGTTAGTGATGTGACCCATCATGATGTATGAGAGGGTTGGTTAGTGATGTGACCCATCATGATGTATGAAAGGGTTGGTTAATGATGTGACCCACCATGATGTATGAGAGGAGAGGGTTGGTTAATGATGTGACCCATCATGATGTATGAGAGGGTTGGTTAATGATGTGACCCATCATTATGTATGAGAGGGTTGGTTAGTGATGTGACCCATCATGATGTATGAGAGGGTTGGTTAGTGATGTGTCCCATCATCATGTATGAGAGGGTTGGTTAGTGATGTGACCCAACATGATGTATGAGAGGAGAGGGTTGGTTAGTGATGTGACCCATCATGATGTATGAGAGGGTTGGTTAGTGATGTGACCCATCATGATGTATGAGAGGAGAGGGTTGGTTAGTGATGTGTCCCATCATGATGTATGAGAGGGTTGGTTAATGATGTGTCCCATCATGATGTATGAGAGGGTTGGTTAATGATGTGACCCATCATGATGTATGAGAGGGTTGGTTAGTGATGTGTCCCATCATGATGTATGAGAGGGTTGGTTAGTGATGTGACCCATCATGATGTATGAGAGGAGAGGGTTGGTTAGTGATGTGACCCATCATGATGTATGAGAGGGTTGGTTAGTGATGTGTCCCATCATGATGTATGAGAGGGTTGGTTAGTGATGTGTCCCATCATGATGTATGAGAGGGTTGGTTAGTGATGTGTCCCATCATGATGTATGAGAGGGTTGGTTAGTGATGTGACCCATCATGATGTATGAGAGGGTTGGTTAGTGATGTGTCCCATCATGATGTATGAGAGGGTTGGTTAGTGATGTGTCCCATCATCATGTATGAGAGGGTTGTTAGTGATGTGTCCCATCATGATGTATGAGAGGGTTGGTTAGTGATGTGACCCATCATGATGTATGAGAGGAGAGGGTTGGTTAGTGATGTGACCCATCATGATGTATGAGAGGGTTGGTTAATGATGTGACCCACCATGATGTATGAGAGGAGAGGGTTGGTTAGTGATGTGACCCATCATGATGTATGAGAGGGTTGGTTAATGATGTGACCCACCATGATGTATGAGAGGAGAGGGTTGGTTAGTGATGTGACCCATCATGATGTATGAGAGGGTTGGTTAGTGATGTGACCCATCATGATGTATGAGAGGAGAGGGTTGGTTAGTGATGTGACCCATCATGATGTATGAGAGGGTTGGTTAGTGATGTGACCCACCATGATGTATGAGAGGAGAGGGTTGGTTAGTGATGTGTCCCATCATGATGTATGAGAGGGTTGGTTAGTGATGTGACCCATCATGATGTTTGAGAGGGTTGGTTAGTGATGTGACCCATCATGATGTATGAGAGGGTTGGTTAGTGATGTGACCCATCATGATGTATGAGAGGGTTGGTTAGTGATGTGACCCATCATGATGTATGAGAGGGTTGGTTAATGATGTGACCCATCATGATGTATGAGAGGAGAGGGTTGGTTAGTGATGTGACCCATCATGATGTATGAGAGGGTTGGTTAATGATGTGACCCATCATGATGTGTATGAGAGGGTTGGTTAGTGATGTGACCCATCATGATGTATGAGAGGGTTGGTTAGTGATGTGTCCCATCATCATGTATGAGAGGGTTGGTTAGTGATGTGACCCATCATGATGTATGAGAGGAGAGGGTTGGTTAGTGATGTGACCCATCATGATGTATGAGAGGAGGGGTTGGTTAGTGATGTGTCCCATCACGATGTATGAGAGGGTTGGTTAGTGATGTGTCCCATCATGATGTATGAGAGGGTTGGTTAGTGATGTGACCCATCATGATGTATGAGAGGGTTGGTTAGTGATGTGACCCATCATGATGTATGAGAGGGTTGGTTAGTGATGTGTCCCATCATGATGTATGAGAGGGTTGGTTAGTGATGTGACCCATCATGATGTATGAGAGGAGAGGGTTGGTTAGTGATGTGACCCATCATGATGTATGAGAGGGTTGGTTAGTGATGTGTCCCATCATGATGTATGAGAGGGTTGGTTAGTGATGTGTCCCATCATGATGTATGAGAGGGTTGGTTAGTGATGTGACCCATCATGATGTATGAGAGGAGAGGGTTGGTTAGTGATGTGACCCATCATGATGTATGAGAGGGTTGGTTAGTGATGTGACCCATCATGATGTATGAGAGGAGAGGGTTGGTTAGTGATGTGACCCATCATGATGTATGAGAGGAGAGGGTTGGTTAGTGATGTGTCCCATCATGATGTATGAGAGGGTTGGTTAGTGATGTGACCCATCATGATGTATGAGAGGAGAGGGTTGGTTAGTGATGTGTCCCATCATGATGTATGAGAGGGTTGGTTAGTGATGTGACCCATCATGATGTATGAGAGGGTTGGTTAGTTATGTGACCCATCATGATGTATGAGAGGGTTGGTTAGTGATGTGACCCATCATGATGTATGAGAGGAGAGGGTTGGTTAGTGATGTGACCCATCATGATGTATGAGAGGGTTGGTTAGTGATGTGACCCATCATGATGTATGAGAGGGTTGGTTAGTGATGTGACCCATCATGATGTATGAGAGGAGAGGGTTGGTTAGTTATGTGACCCATCATGATGAATGAGAGGGTTGGTTAGTGATGTGTCCCATCATGATGTATGAGAGGAGAGGGTTGGTTAGTGATGTGTCCCATCATGATGTATGAGAGGAGAGGGTTGGTTAGTTATGTGACCCATCATGATGAATGAGAGGGTTGGTTAGTGATGTGACCCATCATGATGAATGAGAGGGTTGGTTAGTGATGTGACCCATCATGATGTATGAGAGGGTTGGTTAGTGATGTGACCCACCATGATGTATGAGAGGGTTGGTTAGTGATGTGTCCCTTCATGATGTATGAGAGGGTTGGTTAGTGATGTGACCCATCATGATGTATGAGAGGGTTGGTTAGTGATGTGTCCCATCATGATGTATGAGAGGGTTGGTTAGTGATGTGTCCCATCATGATGTATGAGAGGGTTGGTTAGTGATGTGACCCATCATGATGTATGAGAGGGTTGGTTAGTGATGTGTCCCATCATGATGTATGAGAGGGTTGGTTAGTGATGTGACCCATCATGATGTATGAGAGGGTTGGTTAGTGATGTGTCCCATCATGATGTATGAGAGGAGAGGGTTGGTTAGTGATGTGACCCATCATGATGTATGAGAGGAGAGGGTTGGTTAGTGATGTGTCCCATCATGATGTATGAGAGGGTTGGTTAGTGATGTGTCCCATCATGATGTATGAGAGGAGAGGGTTGGTTAGTGATGTGTCCCATCATGATGTATGAGAGGGTTGGTTAGTGATGTGTCCCATCATGATGTATGAGAGGGTTGGTTAGTGATGTGACCCATCATGATGTATGAGAGGAGAGGGTTGGTTAGTGATGTGTCCCATCATGATGTATGAGAGGAGAGGGTTGGTTAGTGATGTGTCCCATCATGATGTATGAGAGGGTTGGTTAGTGATGTGACCCATCATGATGTATGAGAGGGTTGGTTAGTGATGTGTCCCATCATGATGTATGAGAGGGTTGGTTAGTGATGTGTCCCATCATGATGTATGAGAGGGTTGGTTAGTGATGTGACCCATCATGATGTATGAGAGGGTTGGTTAGTGATGTGTCCAATCATGATGTATGAGAGGAGAGGGTTGGTTAATGATGTGTCCCATCATGATGTATGAGAGGAGAGGGTTGGTTAGTGATGTGTCCCATCATGATGTATGAGAGGAGAGGGTTGGTTAGTGATGTGTCCCATCATGATGTATGAGAGGGTTGGTTAGTGATGATGTGACCCATCATGATGTATGAGAGGGTTGGTTAGTGATGTGTCCCATCATGATGTATGAGAGGAGAGGGTTGGTTAGTGATGTGTCCCATCATGATGTATGAGAGGGTTGGTTAGTGATGTGACCCATCATGATGTATGAGAGGGTTGGTTAGTGATGTGACCCATCATGATGTATGAGAGGGTTGGTTAGTGATGTGTCCCATCATGATGAATGAGAGGGTTGGTTAGTGATGTGTCCCATCATGATGTAAGAGAGGGTTTGTTAGTGATATGTCCCATCATGATGTATGAGAGGAGAGGGTTGGTTAGTTATGTGACCCATCATGATGAATGAGAGGGTTGGTTAGTGATGTGACCCATCATGATGAATGAGAGCATTGGTTAGTGATGTGACCCATCATGATGTATGAGAGGGTTGGTTAGTGATGTGTCCCCTCATGATGTATGAGAGGAGAGGGTTGGTTAGTGATGTGTCCCATCATGATGTATGAGAGGGTTGGTTAGTGATGTGACCCATCATGATGTATGAGAGGGTTGGTTAGTGATGTGACCCATCATGATGTATGAGAGGGTTGGTTAGTGATGTGACCCATCATGATGTATGAGAGGGTTGGTTAGTGATGTGTCCCATCATGATGTATGAGAGGGTTGGTTAGTGATGTGTCCCATCATGATGTATGAGAGGGTTGGTTAGTGATGTGTCCCATCATGATGTATGAGAGGAGAGGGTTGGTTAGTGATGTGACCCATCATGATGTATGAGAGGGTTGGTTAGTGATGTGTCCCATCATGATGTATGAGAGGGTTGGTTAGTGATGTGACCCATCATGATGTATGAGAGGGTTGGTTAGTGATGTGTCCCATCATGATGTATGAGAGGGTTGGTTAGCGATGTGTCCCATCATGATGTATGAGAGGTTGGTTAGTGATGTGTCCCATCATGATGTATGAGAGGGTTGGTTAGTGATGTGACCCATCATGATGTATGAGAGGGTTGGTTAGTGATGTGACCCATCATGATGTATGAGAGGAGAGGGTTGGTTAGTGATGTGTCCCATCATGATGTATGAGAGGAGAGGGTTGGTTAGTGATGTGACCCATCATGATGTATGAGAGGAGAGGGTTGGTCAGTAATGTGACCCATCATGATGTATGAGAGGGTTGGTTAGTGATGTGTCCCATCATGATGTATGAGAGGGTTGGTTAGTGATGTGTCCCATCATGATGTATGAGAGGGTTGGTTAGTGATGTGACCCATCATGATGTATGAGAGGAGAGGGTTGGTTAGTGATGTGTCCCATCATGATGTATGAGAGGGTTGGTTAGTGATGTGTCCCATCATGATGTATGAGAGGAGAGGGTTGGTTAGTGATGTGTCCCATCATGATGTATGAGAGGAGAGGGTTGGTTAGTTATGTGACCCATCATGATGTATGAGAGGAGAGGGTTGGTTAGTGATGTGTCCCATCATGATGTATGAGAGGGTTGGTTAGTGATGTGTCCCATCATGATGTATGAGAGGAGAGGGTTGGTTAGTGATGTGTCCCATCATGATGTATGAGAGGAGAGGGTTGGTTAGTGATGTGTCCCATCATGATGTATGAGAGGGTTGGTTAGTGATGTGTCCCATCATGATGTATGAGAGGAGAGGGTTGGTTAGTGATGTGTCCCATCATGATGTATGAGAGGAGAGGGTTGGTTAGTGATGTGTCCCATCATGATGTATGAGAGGGTTGGTTAGTGATGTGTCCCATCATGATGTATGAGAGGGTTGGTTAGTGATGTGTCCCATCATGATGTATGAGAGGGTTGGTTAGTGATGTGTCCCATCATGATGTATGAGAGGGTTGGTTAGTGATGTGTCCCATCATGATGTATGAGAGGGTTGGTCGTGATGTGACCCATCATGATGTATGAGAGGAGAGGGTTGGTTAGTGATGTGTCCCTTCATGATGTATGATAGGGTTGGTTAGTGACGGTCCCTTCATGATGTATGAGAGGGCTGGTTAGTGATGTGACCCATCATGATGTATGAGAGGGTTGGTTAGTGATGTGTCCCATCATGATGTATGAGAGGGAGGGTTGGTTAGTGATGTGTCCCATCATGATGTATGAGAGGAGAGGGTCGGTTAGTAATGTGACCCATCATGATGTATGAGAGGGTTGGTTAGTGATGTGTCCCATCATGATGTATGAGAGGAGAGGGTTGGTCAGTGATGTGACCCATCATGATGTATGAGAGGGGGTTGGTTAGTGATGTGTCCCATCATGATGTATGAGAGGGTTGGTTAGTGATGTGACCCATCATGATGTATGAGAGGGTTGGTTAGTGATGTGTCCCATCATGATGTATGAGAGGGTTGGTTAGTGATGTGTCCCATCATGATGTATGAGAGGAGAGGGTTGGTTAGTGATGTGTCCCATCATGATGTATGAGAGGGTTGGTTAGTGATGTGTCCCATCATGATGTATGAGAGGAGAGGGTTGGTTAGTGATGTGTCCCATCATGATGTATGAGAGGGTTGGTTAGTGATGTGTCCCATCATGATGTATGAGAGGGTTGGTTAGTGATGTGTCCCATCATGATGTATGAGAGGGTTGGTTAGTGATGTGACCCATCATGATGTATGAGAGGGTTGGTTAGTGATGTGACCCATCATGATGTATGAGAGGGTTGGTTAGTGATGTGACCCATCATGATGTATGAGAGGGTTGGTTAGTGATGTGACCCATCATGATGTATGAGAGGGTTGGTTAGTGATGTGACCCATCATGATGTATGAGAGGAGAGGGTTGGTTAGTGATGTGTCCCATCATGATGTATGAGAGGGTTGGTTAGTGATGTGTCCCATCATGATGTATGAGAGGGTTGGTTAGTGATGTGACCCATCATGATGTATGAGAGGGTTGGTTAGTGATGTGACCCATCATGATGTATGAGAGGAGAGGGTTGGTTAGTGATGTGTCCCATCATGATGTATGAGAGGGTTGGTTAGTGATGTGACCCATCATGATGTATGAGAGGGTTGGTTAGTGATGTGACCCATCATGATGTATGAGAGGAGAGGGTTGGTTAGTGATGTGTCCCATCATGATGTATGAGAGGGTTGGTTAGTGATGTGTCCCATCATGATGTATGAGAGGAGAGGGTTGGTTAGTGATGTGACCCATCATGATGTGAGAGGGTTGGTTAGTTATGTGACCCATCATGATGTATGAGAGGGTTGGTTAGTGATGTGACCCATCATGATGTATGAGAGGGTTGGATAGTGATGTGACCCATCATGATGTATGAGAGGAGAGGGTTGGTTAGTGATGTGTCCCATCATGATGTATGAGAGGAGAGGGTTGGTTAGTGATGTGTCCCATCATGATGTATGAGAGGAGAGGGTTGGTTAGTGATGTGACCCATCATGATGTATGAGAGGAGAGGGTTGGTTAGTGATGTGTCCCATCATGATGTATGAGAGGAGAGGGTTGGTTAGTGATGTGACCCATCATGATGTATGAGAGGAGAGGGTTGGTTAGTGATGTGACCCATCATGATGTATGAGAGGGTTGGTTAGTGATGTGACCCATCATGATGTATGAGAGGAGAGGGTTGGTTAGTGATGTGTCCAATCATGATGTATGAGAGGGTTGGTTAGTGATGTGTCCCATCATGATGTATGAGAGGGTTGGTTAGTTATGTGACCCATCATGATGTATGAGAGGGTTGGTTAGTGATGTGACCCATCATGATGTATGAGAGGGTTGGTTAGTGATGTGTCCCATCATGATGTATGAGAGGAGAGGGTTGGTTAGTGATGTGACCCATCATGATGTATGAGAGGGTTGGTTAGTGATGTGACCCATCATGATGTATGAGAGGGTTGGTTAGTGATGTGACCCATCATGATGTATGAGAGGGTTGGTTAGTGATGTGACCCATCATGATGTATGAGAGGGTTGGTTAGTGATGTGTCCCATCATGATGTATGAGAGGAGAGGGTTGGTTAGTGATGTGACCCATCATGATGTATGAGAGGGTTGGTTAGTGATGTGACCCATCATGATGTATGAGAGGAGAGGGTTGGTTAGTGATGTGACCCATCATGATGTATGAGAGGGTTGGTTAGTGATGTGACCCATCATGATGTATGAGAGGGTTGGTTAGTGATGTGTCCCATCATGATGTATGAGAGGGTTGGTTAGTGATGTGACCCATCATGATGTATGAGAGGGTTGGTTAGTGATGTGACCCATCATGATGTATGAGAGGGTTGGTTAGTGATGTGACCCATCATGATGTATGAGAGGGTTGGTTAGTGATGTGTCCCATCATGATGTATGAGAGGGTTGGTTAGTGATGTGACCCATCATGATGTATGAGAGGAGAGGGTTGGTTAGTGATGTGTCCCATCATGATGTATGAGAGGAGAGGGTTGGTTAGTGATGTGTCCCATCATGATGTATGAGAGGAGAGGGTTGGTTAGTTATGTGACCCATCATGATGTATGAGAGGAGAGGGTTGGTTAGTGATGTGTCCCATCATGATGTATGAGAGGAGAGGGTTGGTTAGTGATGTGTCCCATCATGATGTATGAGAGGAGAGGGTTGGTTAGTGATGTGACCCATCATGATGTATGAGAGGGTTGGTTAGTGATGTGACCCATCATGATGTATGAGAGGAGAGGGTTGGTTAGTGATGTGTCCCATCATGATGTATGAGAGGGTTGGTTAGTGATGTGACCCATCATGATGTATGAGAGGAGAGGGTTGGTTAGTGATGTGTCCCATCATGATGTATGAGAGGAGAGGGTTGGTTAGTGATGTGACCCATCATGATGTATGAGAGGGTTGGTTAGTGATGTGACCCATCATGATGTATGAGAGGGTTGGTTAGTGATGTGTCCCATCATGATGTATGAGAGGAGAGGGTTGGTTAGTGATGTGTCCCATCATGATGTATGAGAGGAGAGGTTGGTTAGTGATGTGACCCATCATGATGTATGAGAGGGTTGGTTAGTGATGTGTCCCATCATGATGTATGAGAGGAGAGGTTGGTTAGTGATGTGTCCCATCATGATGTATGAGAGGAGAGGTTGGTTAGTGATGTGACCCATCATGATGTATGAGAGGAGAGGGTTGGTTAGTGATGTGACCCATCATGATGTATGAGAGGAGAGGGTTGGTTAGTGATGTGACCCATCATGATGTATGAGAGGAGAGGGTTGGTTAGTGATGTGTCCCATCATGATGTATGAGAGGAGAGGGTTGGTTAGTGATGTGTCCCATCATGATGTATGAGAGGAGAGGGTTGGTTAGTGATGTGACCCATCATGATGTATGAGAGGAGAGGGTTGGTTAGTGATGTGACCCATCACGATGTATGAGAGGGTTGGTTAGTGATGTGTCCCATCATGATGTATGAGAGGGTTGGTTAGTGATGTGACCCATCATGATGTATGAGAGGAGGGTTGGTTAGTGATGTGTCCCATCATGATGTATGAGAGGAGAGGGTTGGTTAGTGATGTGTCCCATCATGATGTATGAGAGGGTTGGTTAGTGATGTGTCCCATCATGATGTATGAGAGGGTTGGTTAGTGATGTGACCCATCATGATGTATGAGAGGGTTGGTTAGTGATGTGTCCCATCATGATGTATGAGAGGAGAGGGTTGGTTAGTGATGTGACCCATCATGATGTATGAGAGGGTTGGTTAGTGATGTGACCCATCATGATGAATGAGAGGGTTGGTTAGTGATGTGACCCATCATGATGTATGAGAGGGTTGGTTAGTGATGTGACCCATCATGATGTATGAGAGGAGAGGGTTGGTTAGTGATGTGTCCCATCATGATGTATGAGAGGAGAGGGTTGGTTAGTGATGTGTCCCATCATGATGTATGAGAGGGTTGGTTAGTGATGTGACCCATCATGATGTATGAGAGGAGAGGGTTGGTTAGTGATGTGACCCATCATGATGTATGAGAGGGTTGGTTAGTGATGTGACCCATCATGATGTATGAGAGGGTTGGTTAGTGATGTGTCCCATCATGATGTATGAGAGGGTTGGTTAGTGATGTGACCCATCATGATGTATGAGAGGGTTGGTTAGTGATGTGACCCATCATGATGTATGAGAGGGTTGGTTAGTGATGTGACCCATCATGATGTATGAGAGGGTTGGTTAGTGATGTGTCCCATCATGATGTATGAGAGGGTTGGTTAGTGATGTGACCCATCATGATGTATGAGAGGAGAGGGTTGGTTAGTGATGTGACCCATCATGATGTATGAGAGGAGAGGGTTGGTTAGTGATGTGTCCCATCATGATGTATGAGAGGGTTGGTTAGTGATGTGACCCATCATGATGTATGAGAGGAGAGGGTTGGTTAGTGATGTGTCCCATCATGATGTATGAGAGGAGAGGGTTGGTTAGTGATGTGTCCCATCATGATGTATGAGAGGGTTGGTTAGTGATGTGACCCATCATGATGTATGAGAGGAGAGGGTTGGTTAGTGATGTGTCCCATCATGATGTATGAGAGGAGAGGGTTGGTTAGTGATGTGTCCCATCATGATGTATGAGAGGAGAGGGTTGGTTAGTGATGTGACCCATCATGATGTATGAGAGGAGAGGGTTGGTTAGTGATGTGACCCATCATGATGTATGAGAGGAGAGGGTTGGTTAATGATGTGACCCATCATGATGTATGAGAGGAGAGGGTTGGTTAGTTATGTGACCCATCATGATGTATGAGAGGGTTGGTTAGTGATGTGACCCATCATGATGTATGAGAGGAGAGGGTTGGTTAGTGATGTGACCCATCATGATGTATGAGAGGGTTGGTTAGTGATGTGACCCATCATGATGTATGAGAGGGTTGGTTAGTTATGTGACCCATCATGATGTATGAGAGGAGAGGGTTGGTTAGTGATGTGTCCCATCATGATGTATGAGAGGGTTGGTTAGTGATGTGTCCCTTCATGATGTATGAGAGGGTTGGTTAGTGATGTGACCCATCATGATGTATGAGAGGGTTGGTTAGTGATGTGACCCATCATGATGTATGAGAGGGTTGGTTAGCGATGTGACCCATCATGATGTATGAGAGGGTTGGTTAGTGATGTGTCCCATCATGATGTATGAGAGGAGAGGGTTGGTTAGTGATGTGACCCACCATGATGTATGAGAGGGTTGGTTAGTGATGTGACCCATCATGATGAATGAGAGGGTTGGTTAGTGATGTGTCCCATCATGATGTATGAGAGGAGAGGGTTGGTTAGTGATGTGACCCATCATGATGTATGAGAGGAGAGGGTTGGTTAGTGATGTGACCCATCATGATGTATGAGAGGGTTGGTTAGTGATGTGACCCATCATGATGTATGAGAGGAGAGGGTTGGTTAGTGATGTGTCCCATCATGATGTATGAGAGGAGAGGGTTGGTTAGTGATGTGTCCCACCATGATGTATGAGAGGGTTGGTTAGTGATGTGACCCATCATGATGTATGAGAGGAGAGGGTTGGTTAGTGATGTGACCCATCATGATGTATGAGAGGAGAGGGTTGGTTAGTGATGTGTCCCATCATGATGTATGAGAGGAGAGGGTTGGTTAGTGATGTGTCCCATCATGATGTATGAGAGGAGAGGGTTGGTTAGTGATGTGTCCCATCATGATGTATGAGAGGGTTGGTTAGTGATGTGACCCATCATGATGTATGAGAGGAGAGGGTTGGTTAGTGATGTGACCCATCATGATGTATGAGAGGAGAGGGTTGGTTAGTGATGTGTCCCATCATGATGTATGAGAGGAGAGGGTTGGTTAGTGATGTGACCCATCATGATGTATGAGAGGAGAGGGTTGGTTAGTGATGTGACCCATCATGATGTATGAGAGGGTTGGTTAGTGATGTGTCCCATCATGATGTATGAGAGGAGAGGGTTGGTTAGTGATGTGACCCATCATGATGTATGAGAGGAGAGGGTTGGTTAGTGATGTGACCCATCATGATGTATGAGAGGGTTGGTTAGTGATGTGACCCATCATGATGTATGAGAGGGTTGGTTAGTGATGTGACCCATCATGATGTATGAGAGGGTTGGTTAGTGATGTGACCCATCATGATGTATGAGAGGGTTGGTTAGTGATGTGACCCATCATGATGTATGAGAGGAGAGGGTTGGTTAGTGATGTGTCCCATCATGATGTATGAGAGGGTTGGTTAGTGATGTGACCCATCATGATGTATGAGAGGAGAGGGTTGGTTAGTGATGTGACCCATCATGATGTATGAGAGGAGAGGGTTGGTTAGTGATGTGACCCATCATGATGTATGAGAGGAGAGGGTTGGTTAGTGATGTGTCCCATCATGATGTATGAGAGGAGAGGGTTGGTTAGTGATGTGTCCCATCATGATGTATGAGAGGAGAGGGTTGGTTAGTGATGTGACCCATCATGATGTATGAGAGGAGAGGGTTGGTTAGTGATGTGACCCATCATGATGTATGAGAGGAGAGGGTTGGTTAGTGATGTGACCCATCATGATGTATGAGAGGAGAGGGTTGGTTAGTTATGTGACCCATCATGATGTATGAGAGGAGAGGGTTGGTTAGTGATGTGTCCCATCATGATGTATGAGAGGGTTGGTTAGTGATGTGTCCCATCATCATGTATGAGAGGAGAGGGTTGGTTAGTGATGTGACCCATCATGATGTATGAGAGGAGAGGGTTGGTTAGTGATGTGACCCATCATGATGTATGAGAGGGTTGGTTAGTGATGTGACCCATCATGATGTATGAGAGGGTTGGTTAGTGATGTGACCCATCATGATGTATGAGAGGGTTGGTTAGTGATGGACCCATCATGATGTATGAGAGGGTTGGTTAGTGATGTGACCCATCATGATGTATGAGAGGAGAGGGTTGGTTAGTGATGTGACCCATCATGATGTATGAGAGGAGAGGGTTGGTTAGTGATGTGACCCATCATGATGTATGAGAGGGTTGGTTAGTGATGTGTCCCATCATGATGTATGAGAGGGTTGGTTAGTGATGTGACCCATCATGATGTATGAGAGGGTTGGTTAGTGATGTGACCCATCATGATGTATGAGAGGGTTGGTTAGTGATGTGACCCATCATGATGTATGAGAGGGTTGGTTAGTGATGTGTCCCATCATGATGTATGAGAGGGTTGGTTAGTGATGTGACCCATCATGATGTATGAGAGGGTTGGTTAGTGATGTGACCCATCATGATGTATGAGAGGGTTGGTTAGTGATGTGTCCCATCATGATGTATGAGAGGAGAGGGTTGGTTAGTGATGTGACCCATCATGATGTATGAGAGGGTTGGTTAGTGATGTGACCCATCATGATGTATGAGAGGGTTGGTTAGTGATGTGTCCCATCATGATGTATGAGAGGAGAGGGTTGGTTAGTGATGTGACCCATCATGATGTATGAGAGGGTTGGTTAGTGATGTGTCCCATCATGATGTATGAGAGGGTTGGTTAGTGATGTGACCCATCATGATGTATGAGAGGGTTGGTTAGTGATGTGACCCATCATGATGTATGAGAGGGTTGGTTAGTGATGTGTCCCATCATGATGTATGAGAGGAGAGGGTTGGTTAGTGATGTGACCCATCATGATGTATGAGAGGGTTGGTTAGTGATGTGACCCATCATGATGTATGATAGGAGAGGGTTGGTTAGTGATGTGTCCCATCATGATGTATGAGAGGAGAGGGTTGGTTAGTTATGTGTCCCATCATGATGTATGAGAGGAGAGGGTTGGTTAGTGATGTGACCCATCATGATGTATGAGAGGGTTGGTTAGTGATGTGACCCATCATGATGTATGAGAGGAGAGGGTTGGTTAGTGATGTGTCCGATCATGATGTATGAGAGGAGAGGGTTTGTTAGTGATGTGTCCCATCATGATGTATGAGAGGGTTGGTTAGTGATGTGTCCCATCATGATGTATGAGAGGAGAGGGTTGGTTAGTGATGTGACCCATCATGATGTATGAGAGGAGAGGGTTGGTTAGTTATGTGACCCATCATGATGTATGAGAGGAGAGGGTTGGTTAGTGATGTGTCCCATCATGATGTATGAGAGGAGAGGGTTGGTTAGTGATGTGTCCCATCATGATGTATGAGAGGAGAGGGTTGGTTAGTGATGTGACCCATCATGATGTATGAGAGGAGAGGGTTGGTTAGTGATGTGACCCATCATGATGTATGAGAGGAGAGGGTTGGTTAGTGATGTGACCCATCATGATGTATGAGAGGAGAGGGTTGGTTAGTGATGTGTCCCATCATGATGTATGAGAGGAGAGGGTTGGTTAGTGATGTGTCCCACCATGATGTATGAGAGGGTTGGTTAGTGATGTGTCCCATCATGATGTATGAGAGGAGAGGGTTGGTTAGTGATGTGTCCCATCATGATGTATGAGAGGGTTGGTTAGTGATGTGACCCATCATGATGTATGAGAGGGTTGGTTAGTGATGTGACCCATCATGATGTATGAGAGGGTTGGTTAGTGATGTGTCCCATCATGATGTATGAGAGGAGAGGGTTGGTTAGTGATGTGACCCATCATGATGTATGAGAGGGTTGGTTAGTGATGTGACCCATCATGATGTATGAGAGGGTTGGTTAGTGATGTGTCCCATCATGATGTATGAGAGGAGAGGGTTGGTTAGTGATGTGTCCCATCATGATGTATGAGAGGAGAGGGTTGGTTAGTGATGTGACCCATCATGATGTATGAGAGGGTTGGTTAGTGATGTGTCCCATCATGATGTATGAGAGGAGAGGGTTGGTTAGTGATGTGTCCCATCATGATGTATGAGAGGAGAGGGTTGGTTAGTGATGTGTCCCATCATGATGTATGAGAGGGTTGGTTAGTGATGTGACCCATCATGATGTATGAGAGGAGAGGGTTGGTTAGTGATGTGACCCATCATGATGTATGAGAGGAGAGGGTTGGTTAGTGATGTGACCCATCATGATGTATGAGAGGAGAGGGTTGGTTAGTGATGTGTCCCATCATGATGTATGAGAGGAGAGGGTTGGTTAGTGATGTGACCCATCATGATGTATGAGAGGAGAGGGTTGGTTAGTGATGTGACCCATCATGATGTATGAGAGGAGAGGTTGGTTAGTGATGTGACCCATCATGATGTATGAGAGGAGAGGGTTGGTTAGTGATGTGACCCATCATGATGTATGAGAGGAGAGGGTTGGTTAGTGATGTGACCCATCATGATGTATGAGAGGAGAGGGTTGGTTAGTGATGTGTCCCATCATGATGTATGAGAGGGTTGGTTAATGATGTGTCCCATCATCATGTATGAGAGGAGAGGGTTGGTTAGTGATGTGACCCATCATGATGTATGAGAGGAGAGGGTTGGTTAGTGATGTGACCCATCATGATGTATGAGAGGAGAGGGTTGGTTAGTTATGTGACCCATCATGATGTATGAGAGGGTTGGTTAGTGATGTGACCCATCATGATGTATGAGAGGGTTGGTTAGTGATGTGACCCATCATGATGTATGAGAGGGTTGGTTAGTGATGTGACCCATCATGATGTATGAGAGGAGAGGGTTGGTTAGTGATGTGACCCATCATGATGTATGAGAGGAGAGGGTTGGTTAGTGATGTGACCCATCATGATGTATGAGAGGGTTGGTTAGTGATGTGTCCCATCATGATGTATGAGAGGGTTGGTTAGTGATGTGACCCATCATGATGTATGAGAGGGTTGGTTAGTGATGTGACCCATCATGATGTATGAGAGGGTTGGTTAGTGATGTGACCCATCATGATGTATGAGAGGGTTGGTTAGTGATGTGTCCCATCATGATGTATGAGAGGAGAGGGTTGGTTAGTGATGTGTCCCATCATGATGTATGAGAGGAGAGGGTTGGTTAGTGATGTGACCCATCATGATGTATGAGAGGAGAGGGTTGGTTAGTGATGTGTCCCATCATGATGTATGAGAGGAGAGGGTTGGTTAGTGATGTGACCCATCATGATGTATGAGAGGGTTGGTTAGTGATGTGACCCATCATGATGTATGAGAGGAGAGGGTTGGTTAGTGATGTGACCCATCATGATGTATGAGAGGGTTGGTTAGTGATGTGACCCATCATGATGTATGAGAGGAGAGGGTTGGTTAGTGATGTGACCCATCATGATGTATGAGAGGGTTGGTTAGTGATGTGACCCATCATGATGTATGAGAGGGTTGGTTAATGATGTGACCCATCATGATGTATGAGAGGAGAGGGTTGGTTAATGATGTGACCCATCATGATGTGGGGTAGAAGGTGTGTGTTTGTATCTTTCTGTCCGCTTATCTCTCGTCTGTCTGTCCGTTGAGTCCGTTTGTCTTTATGTCTGTCTGTGTATGATTGGGGGTATGTACGATGTATGGTGTGCATACGTGCGAGTGTGTGTAAATAGGTAGGACGTATTTTCTGCCTAAAGGCATGGTGGGAAATGAACTCTTTTGGATACTTCAACTGCAGCCCATTTCTTACACGTATAAGACACTGGTTTCTTTTCACATTTTAAGTCACAGAAGGCATGTTTGTCATGTTAAAACAACATTTATTGAATGGTTATGACATTGACAGCGTTTGAAATAAAAAATAATCTAAATCTACATCCATTTGGCTGGTGTTAATTTCCCATCCTGCCTGTCCCCAAACCAATCACTGGGGGTTCGACTCATTGCAAGTGATCCAATAACGTAATGGGTTTTTGGTTGAATTTATTGCCACTGGAGAGAGACAGCAGTGATCTCCTCATCAGGGACTTACTACAGGGACTGTCAGAGAGACGACAAGCCCCAACTTCTTCTCTCTCTCTCCCTTTCTCTCTCTCTCTCTCTCTCTCTCTCTGTTTTCTCTCTCTCTCTCTCTCTCTCTCTCTCTCTCTCTCTCTCTCTCTCTCTCTCTCTCTCTCTCTCTCTCTCTCTCTCTCTCTCTCTCTCTCTTCTCTCTCTCTCTCTCTCTCTCTCTCTCTCTCTCTCTCTCTCTCTGTTTTCTCTCTCTCTCTCTCTCTCTCTCTCTCTCTCTCTCTCTCTCTGTCTTTTTCTCTTCTCTATCTCGCTGTCCTCTGTCTGTCTCTCTCTCTCTCCCTCTCTCTCACTCTTTCTGTATGTTTCTCTCCATCTTTCTCTCTCTCTACCTCTGTCTCTCTCTTTCTCTTCTCTCTCTCTCCCTTTCTCTTCTTTCTCTCTCTATGTTTTCTCACTCTCTCCCTCTACCTCTGTCTCTCTCTTTCTTAGTCTTTCTCTTTCTCTCCGTCTTTACACCCCAGAGTGTTACTCGATACTCCAATCTCATTTTTAGCTCTAATGGCTGCATACGCTTCAGAATGAGGAAATTATTTTTTTTCTGGGTTTTGTGGGTGTAGCATTTATTCCTGATCAAAATGTCCATCCTATTCCATAAGGTGTGTGTGTGTGTGTGTGTGTGTGTGTGTGTGTGTGTGTGTGTGTGTGTGTGTGTGTGTGTTGTGTTCCTGTGTGTGTGTATGTGTGTGTGTGTGTTCCTGTGTGTGTGTGTGTCCATGGTTGGTTGTGTGTGTGTGCAGTGAGTGTGTGTGTGTTGTGTGTGAGTGGTTGGTTGTGTGTGTGTGTGTGTGTGAGTGGTTGGTTGTGTATGTGGTTGTGTGTGTGTGTGTGATTGTGTGTGTCTGATTGGTCCTTTCAGTGGGGTTCATATATCTCTCTACAGGGAAATCTACCTTTAACAGTGTATGATTATTATATGCCCATCAGTATTATCTTTATTTCATTATCTTTGCAAAATGTTAATTTACAAAAGTTTTCCGTTTTTTATCCCGTTGTGAGGTTGTGAGAGACATGAAGCTGGATCAGGAAATGGGATTGAAAATACTTAATAAATACTACATACTATTGTCGAACATCTCATTCCAAAATCATCAGGCATTAATATGGAGTTGGTCCCCCTCCCTTTGCTGCTATAACAGCCTCCACTCTTCTGGGAAGGCTTTCCACTAGATGTTGGAACATTGCTGCTATAACAGCCTCCACTCTTCTGGGAAGGCTTTCCACTAGATGTTGGAACATTGCTGCTATAACAGCCTCCACTCTTCTGGGAAGGCTTTCCACTAGATGTTGGAACATTGCTGCTATAACAGCCTCCACTCTTCTGGGAAGGCTTTCCACTAGATGTAGGAACATTGCTGCTATAACAGCCTCCACTCTTCTGGGAAGGCTTTCCACTAGATGTTGGAACATTGCTGCTATAACAGCCTCCACTCTTCTGGGAAGGCTTTCTACTAGATGTAGGAACATTGCTGCTATAACAGCCTCCACTCTTCTGGGAAGGCTTTCCACTAGATGATGGAACATTGCTGCTATAACAGCCTCCACTCTTCTGGGAAGGCTTTCTACTAGATGTAGGAACATTGCTGCTATAACAGCCTCCACTCTTCTGGGAAGGCTTTCCACTAGATGATGGAACATTGCTGCTATAACAGCCTCTACTCTTCTGGGAAGGCTTTCCACTAGATGTTGGAACATTGCTGCTATAACAAATGCCTCCACTCTTCTGGGAAGGCTTTCCACTAAATGCTTGGAACATTGCTGCTATAACATAACTAAATGCTTGTGTTCCTAGCTCCATCAGTGCAGTAGTATCTAACTAAATGCTTGTGTTCCTAGCTCCATCAGTACAGTAGTATCTAACTAAATGCTTGTGTTCCTAGCTCCATCAGTGCAGTAATATCTAACTAAATGCTTGTGTTCCTAGCTCCATCAGTGCAGTAATATCTAACTAAATGCTTGTGTTCTTAGCTCCAATAGTGTACTAATATCTAACAATTCATAACAATAAACACACATCTAAAAGTAAAAGAATGGAATTAAGAATATCATCAATATTAGGATGTTGGAGCCCGGAGTATAAATATATATATATACATGATGGAATGTATAGACGTTATAAACATAATGAACAGTATGCGGATAGAATATGTAGTATATCTGAAGAATATGAATTGTAGAATTGTATATATACAGCAATAGTTTAATAGGATGGACTTGACTAGAATACAGTATATACATATGAAATTAGTAAAACAGCATGTAAACATTAGTAAAGTGACCAGTGTTCCATTATTAAAGTGACCAGTGTTCCGTTATTAAAGGGACCAGTGTTCCATTATTAAAGTGACCAGTGTTCCGTTATTAAAGTGACCAGTGTTCCATTATTAAAGGGACCAGTGTTCCATTATTAAAGGGGCCAGTGTTCCATTATTAAAGGGACCAGTGTTCCATTATTAAAGGGACCAGTGTTCCATTATTAAAGGGACCAGTGTTCCATTATTAAAGTGACCAGTGTTCCATTATTAAAGTGACCAGTGTTCCGTTATTAAAGTGACCAGTGTTCCATTATTAAAGTGACCAGTGTTCCATTATTAAAGTGAGCAGTTTTCCGTTATTAAAGGGACCAGTGTTCCATTATTAAAGTGACCAGTGTTCCATTATTAAAGGGACCAGTGTTCCATTATTAAGGTGACCAGTGTTCCATTATTAAAGGGACCAGTGTTCCATTATTAAAGGGACCAGTGTTCCATTATTAAAGGGACCAGTGTTCCATTATTAAAGGGACCAGTGTTCCATTATTAAAGGGACCAGTGTTCCATTATTAAAGGGACTAGTGTTCTATTATTAAAGGGACCAGTGTTCCATTATTAAAGTGACCAGTGTTCCATTATTAAAGGGACTAGTGTTCCATTATTAAAGGGACCAGTGTTCCATTATTAAAGGGACCAGTGTCCCATTATTAAAGGACCAGTGTTCCATTATTAAAGGGACCAGTGTTCCATTATTAAAGTGGCCAGTGTTCCATTATTAAAGGGACCAGTGTTCCACTATTAAAGTGACCAGTGTTCCATTA
>NC_068435.1:5480184-5500184 GCF_023373465.1 Oncorhynchus keta | reverse complement strand
CCTCTCTGTCTCCTCTCTGTCTTATCTCTGTCTCCTCTCTGTCTCCTCTCTGTCGTCTCTCTGTCTCCTCTCTGTCTCCTCTCTGTCTCCTCTCTGTCTCCTCTCTGTCTCCTCTCTGTCTCCTCTCTGTCTCCTCTCTGTCTCCTCTCTGTCTCCTCTCTGTCTCCTCTCTGTCTCCTCTCTGTCTCCTCTCTGTCTCCTCTCTGTCTCCTCTCTGTCTCCTCTCTGTCTCCTCTCTGTCTCCTCTCTGTCGTATCTCTGTCTTCTCTCTGCCTCCTCTCTGTCTCCTCTCTGTCTCATCTCTGTCTCCTCTCTGTCTCCTCTCTGTCTCCTCTCTGTCTCCTCTCTGTCTCCTCTCTGTCATATCTCTGTCTCCTCTCTGTCTCCTCTCTGTCTCCTCTCTGTCTCCTCTCTGCCTCCTATCTGTCTCCCTCTGTCTCCTCTCTGTCTCCTCTCTGTCTTCTCTCTGTCTCCTCTCTGTCTCATCTCTGTCTCCTCTCTGTCGTATCTCTGTCTCCTCTCTGTCTCCTCTCTGTCTCCTCTCTCTGTCTTCTCTCTGTCTCCTCTCTGTCATATCTCTGTCTCCTCTCTGTCTCATCTCTGTCTCCTCTCTGTCTGTCTCTCTCTGTCTCCTCTCTGTCTCATCTCTGTCTCCTCTCTGTCTCCTCTCTGTCGTATCTCTGTCTCCTCTCTGTCTCATCTCTGTCTCCTCTCTGTTGTATCTCTGTCTGCTCTCTGTCTCCTCTCTGTCTCCTATCTGTCTCCTCTCTGTCTCCCTCTGTCTCCTCTCTGTCTCATCTCTGTCTCCTCTCTGTCGTATCTCTGTCTCCTCTCTGTCTCCTCTCTGTCGTATCTCTGTCGTATCTCTGTCTCCTCTCTGTCGTATATCTCTGTCTCCTCTCTGTCTCCTCTCTGTCTCCTCTCTGTCTCCTCTCTGTCTCATCTCTGTCTCCTCTCTGTCTCCTCTCTGTCTATCTCTGTCTCCTCTCTGTCTCATCTCTGTCTCCTCTCTGTCATATCTCTGTCTCCTCTCTGTCTCCTCTCTGTCTCCTCTCTGTCTCCTCTATGTCTCATCTCTGTCTCCTCTCTGTCTCCTCTCTGTCTCCTCTCTGTCGTATCTCTGTCTCCTCTCTGTCTCATCTCTGTCTCCTCTCTGTCGTATCTCTGTCTCCTCTCCGTCTCCTCTCTGTCTCCTCTCTGTCTCCTCTCTGCCTCCTCTCTGTCTCCTCTCTGTCGTATCTCTGTCTCCTCTCTGTCTCCTCTCTGTCTCATCTCTGTCTCCTCTCTGTCTCATCTCTGTCTCCTCTCTGTCTCCTCTCTGTCTCCTCTCTGTCGTCTCTCTGTCTCCTCTCTGTCTCCTCTCTGTCTCCTCTCTGTCGTATCTCTGTCGTATCTCTGTCTCCTCTCTGTCTCCTCTCTGTCTCCTCTCTGCCTCCTCTCTGTCTCCCTCTCTCTGACTCCCTCTGTCTCCTCTCTGTCTCCTCTCTGTCGTATCTCTGTCTCCTCTCTGTCTCCTCTCTGTCTCCTCTCTGTTGTATCTCTGTCTCATCTCCGTCTCCTCTCTGTCTCCTCTCTGTCTCCTCTCTGCCTCCTCTCTGTCTCCTCTCTGTCGTATCTCTGTCTCCTCTCTGCCTCCTCTCTGTCTCCTCTCTGTCTCCTCTCTGTCTCCTCTCTCTGTCTCCTCTCTGTCTCATCTCTGTCTCCTCTCTGTCTCCTCTCTGTCTCCTCTCTGTCTCCTCTCTGTTGTATCTCTGTCTTCTCTCTGCCTCCTCTCTGTCTCATCTCTGTCTCCTCTCTGTCTCCTCTCTGACTCATCTCTGTCTCCTCTCTGTCTCCTCTCTGTCATATCTCTGTCTCCTCTCTGTCTCCTCTCTGTCTCCTCTCTGTCTCATCTCTGTCTCCTCTCTGTCGTATCTCTGTCTCCTCTCTGTCTCCTCTCTGTCTCCTCTCTGTCTCCTCTCTGTCTCCTCTCTGTCGCATCTCTGTCTCCTCTCTGTCTCTCTGTCTCCTCTCTGTCTCCTCTCTGTCTCCTCTCTGTCTCCTCTCTGTCTCCTCTCTGTCTCCTCTCTGTCTCCTCTCTGTCGTATCTCTGTCGTCCTCTGTCTCCTCTCTGTCTCCTCTCTGTCATATCTCTGTCTCCTCTCTGTCTCCTCTCTGTCTCCTCTCTGTCTCCTCTCTGTCTCCTCTCTGTCTCCTCTCTGTCTCCTCTCTGTCTTCTCTCTGTCTCCTCTCTGTCTCCTCTCTGTCTCCTCTCTGTCATATCTCTGTCTCCTCTCTGTCTCCTCTCTGTCTCCTCTGTCTTCTCTCTGTCTCCTCTCTGTCGTATCTCTGTCTCCTCTCTGTCATATCTCTGTCTCCCTCTCTGTCTCCTCTCTGTCTCATCTCTGTCTCCTCTCTGTCTCATCTCTGTCTCCTCTCTGTCTCCTCTCTGTCTCCTCTCTGTCTCCTCTCTGTCTCATCTCTGTCTCCTCTGTCTCTCTGTCGTATCTCTGTCTGTCTCCTCTCTGTCTCCTCTCTGTCTCCTCTCTGTCTCCTCTGTCTCTGTCTGCTCTCTGTCTCCTCTCTGTCTCCTATCTGTCTCCTCTCTGTCTCCTCTCTCTGTCTGTCTCCTCTCTGTCTCCTCTCTGTCATATCTCTGTCTCCTCTCTGTCTCATCTCTGTCTCCTCTCTGTCATATCTCTGTCTCCTCTCTGTCTCCTCTCTGTCTCCTCTCTGTCTTCCTCTCTGTCTCCTCTCTGTCTCCTCTCTGTCTCCTCTCTGTCGTATCTCTGTCTCCTCTCTGTCTCCTCTCTGTCTCATCTCTGTCTCCTCTGTCGTGATCTCTGTCTCCTCTCTGTCTCCTCTCTGTCATATCTCTGTCGTATCTCTGTCTCCTCTCTGTCGTATCTCTGTCTCCTCTCTGTCTCCTCTCTGTCTCCTGTCTCTCTGTCTCCTCTCTGTCTCATCTCTGTCTCCTCTCTGTCTCCTCTCTGTCATATTCTGTCTCCCTCTCTGTCTCATCTCTGTCTCCTCTCTGTCGTATCTCTGTCTCCTCTCTGTCTCCTCTCTGTCTCCTCTCTGTCTCTCTCTGTCTCATCTCTGTCTCCTCTCTGTCTCCTCTCTGTCTCCTCTCTGTCTCCTCTCTGTCTCCTCTCTGTCTCCTCTCTGTCTCTTCTCTGTCATATCTCTGTCTCCTCTCCGTCTCCTCTCTGTCTCCACTCTGTCTCCTCACTCTGCCTCCTCTCTGTCTCCTCTCTGTCGTATCTCTGTCTCCTCTCTGTCTCCTCTCTGTCATATCTCTGTCTCTGTCTCCTCTCTGTCTCATCTCTGTCTCCTCTCTGTCTCCTCTGTCTCCTCTCTGTCTCCTCTCTGCCTCCTCTCTGTCTCCTCTCTCTGTCTCCTCTCTGTGTCTCCTCTGTCTTCTCTCTGCCTCCTCTCTGTCTCCTCTGTCTCCTCTCTGTCTCCTCTCTGTCTCCTCTCTGACTCCCTGTCTCTGTCTCCTCTCTGTCTCCTCTCTGTCGTCCTCTCTGTCTCCTCTCTGTCTCCTCTCTGTCTCCTCTCTGTTGTATCTCTGTCTCCTCTCCGTCTCCTCTCTGTCTCCTCTCTGTCTCCTCTCTGCCTCCCTCTCTGTCTCCTCTGTCGTATCTCTGTCTCCTCTCTGCCTCCTCTCTGTCTCCTCTCTGTCTCCTCTCTGTCTCCTCTCTGTCTCCTCTCTGTCTCCATCTCTGTCTCCTCTCTGTCTCCTCTCTGTCTCCTCTCTGTCTCCTCTGTTGTATCTCTGTCTTCTCTCTCTGCCTCCTCTCTGTCTCCCTCTCTGTCTCCTCTCTGTCTCCTCTCTGACTCATCTCTGTCTCCTCTCTGTCTCCTCTCTGTCATATCTCTGTCTCCTCTCTGTCTCCTCTCTGTCTCCTCTCTGTCTCATCTCTGTCTCCTCTCTGTCATATCTCTGTCTCCTCTCTGTCTCCTCTCTGTCTCCTCTCTGTCTTCTCTCTGTCATCCTCTGTCTGTCTCTCTGTCTCCTCTCTGTCATATCTCTGTCTCCTCTCTGTCTCCTCTCTGTCTATCTCTGTCTCCTCTCTGTCATCCTCTCTGTCTCATCTCTGTCTCCTCTCTGTCTCCTCTGTCGTCCTTCTGTCTCATCTCTGTCTCCCTCTCTGTCGTCTGTCTCTGTCTGTCTCTCTGTCTCCTCTCTGTCTCCTATCTGTCTCCTCTCTGTCTCCTCTCTGTCTCTCTGCCCTCTGTCTGTCTCCTCTCTCTGTCTCCCTCTCTGTCTCCTCTCTGTCTCATCTCTGTCTCCTCTCTGTCATATCTCTGTCTCCTCTCTGTCTCCTCTCTGTCTCCTCTCTGTCTTCTCTCTGTCTCCTCTCTCTGTCTGTCTCCCTCCTCTCTGTCGTCTTCTGTCTCTCTGTCTCCTCTCTGTCTCCTCTGTCTCCTCTCTCTGTCTCATCTCTGTCTCCCTCTCTGTCTCCTCTCTGTCGTATCTCTGTCTCCTCTCTGTCTCATCTCTGTCTCCCTCTCTGTCGTGTTCTGTCTCCTCTCTGTCTCCTCTCTGTCTGTCTGTTCCTCTCTGTCTCCTCTCTGTCTCATCTCTGTCTCCTCTCTGTCTCTCTCTGTCTCCTCTCTGTCTCCTCTCTGTCTCCTCTCTCTGTCAGTATCTCTGTCTCTTCTCTGTCAGATCTCTGTCTCCTCTCCGTCTCCTCTCTGTCTCCTCTCTGTCTCCTCTCTGCCTCCTCTCTGTCTCCTCTCTCTGTCGTCTTCTGTCTCCTCTCTGTCTCCTCTCTGTCGTATTCTGTTCTCTCTGTCTCATCTCTGTCTCCTCTCTGTCTCCCTCTCTGTCGATTCTGTCTCCTCTCTGTCTCATCTCTGTCTCCTCTCTGTCTCCTCTCTGTCTCCTCTCTGACTCCTCTCTGTCTCCTCTCTCTGTCTCCTCTCTGTCGTATCTCTGTCTTCTCTGCCTCCTCTCTGTCTCCTCTCTGTCTCATCTCTGTCTCCTCTCTGTCTCCTCTCTGTCTCCTCTCTGACTCCCTCTGTCTCCTCTTTGTCTCCTCTCTTGTCGTATCTCTGTCTCCTCTCTGTCTCCTCTCTGTCTCCTCTCTGCTCATCTCTGTCTCCTCTCTGTCTCCTCTCTCTGTCCTCTCTCTGTTGTATTCTGTCTCATCTCCGTCTCCTCTCTGTCTCTCCCTCTCTGTCTCCTCTCTCTGTCTCCTCTCTGTCTCCTCTCTGTCTCCTCTGCCTCCTCTCTGTCTCTCTCTCTGTCTCTCTCTCTGTCTCCTCTCTGTCTCCTCTCTGTCTCCTATCTGTCGATTCTGTCTCCTCTCTGTCTCTGTCTCTCTCTGTCTCCTCTCTGTCGTCCTCTCTGTCTCATCTCTGTCTCTCCTCTGTCTCCTCTCTGTCGTATCTCTGTCTCCTCTCTGTCTCCTCTCTGCCTCCTCTCTGTCTCCTCTCTGTCTCCTCTCTGTCTCCTCTCTGTCTCCTCTCTGTCGGTATCTCTGTCTCTCTCTGTCTCATCTCTGTCTCATCTCTGTCTCATCTCTGCCTCCCTTCTCTGTCTCCTCTCTGTCGTATTCTGTCTTCTCTGTCTCCTCTCTGTCTCATCTCTGTCTCCTCTCTGTCGATCTCTGTCTCCTCTCTGTCTCCTCTCTGTCTCCTCTCTGTCTCCTCTCTGTCTCCTCTCTGTCATATCTCTGTCTCCTCTGTCTCATCTCTGTCTCCTCTGTCTCCTCTCTGTCGTATTCTGTCTCCTCTCTCTGTCTCATCTCTGTCTCCTCTCTGTCATTCTGTCTGCTCTCTGTCTCCTCTCTGTCTCCTCTCGGCTCCTCTCTGTCTCCACTCTGTCTCCTCTCTGTCTCCTCTCTGTCGTATTCTGTCTCTTCTCTGTCGTATCTCTGTCTCCTCTCCGTCTCCTCTCTGTCTCCTCTCTGTCTCCTCTCTGCCTCCCTCTCTGTCTCCTCTCTGTCGTATCTCTGTTCTCTCTGTCTCTCTCTGTCGATCTCTGTCTCCTCTCTGTCTCATCTCTGTCTCCTCTCTGTCTCCTCTCTGTCGTATCTCTGTCTCTCTCTGTCTCATCTCTGTCTCCTCTCTGTCTCCTCTCTGTCTCCTCTCTGACTCCTCTCTGTCTCCTCTCTGTCTCTCTCTGTCGTCTTATCTCTGTCTTCTCTCTGCCATCCTCTCTGTCTCCTCTCTGTCTCATCTCTGTCTCCTCTCTGTCTCCTCTCTCTGTCTCCTCTCTGACTCCCTCTGTCTCCTCTCTGTCTCCTCTGTCGTATTCTGTCTCCTCTGTCTCCTCTCTGTCTCCCTCTCTGCCCCTCATCTCTGTCTCCTCTGTCTCCTCTCTGTCTCCTCTCTGTTGTATCTCTGTCTCATCTCCGTCTCCCTCTCTGTCTCCTCTCTGTCTCCTCTCTGCCTCCTCTGTCTCCTCTGTCGTATCTCTCTGTCTCCTCTCTGTCTCCTCTCTGCCTCCTCTCTGCCTCCTCTCTGTCTCCTCTCTGTCTCATTCTGTCTCCTCTCTGTCTCCTCTCTGTCTCCTCTCTGTCTCCTCTCTGTCTCCTCTCTGTCATATCTCTGTCTCCTTCTCTGTCATATCTCTGTCTCCCTCTCTGTCTCTCTCTGTCTCCTATCTGTCATATCTCTGTCTCCTCTCTCTGTCTCCTCTCTGTCGTATCTCTGTCTCATCTCTGTCTCTCTCTGTCGTATCTCTGTCTCCTCTCTGTCTCCCTCTCTGTCTCATCTCTGTCTCCTCTCTGTCTCCTCTCTGTCGTATCTCTGTCTCCTCTCTGTCTCATCTCTGTTCTCTCTGTCTCCTCTGTGTCTCCTCTCTGACTCCTCTCTGTCTCCTCTCTGTCTTTCTCTGTCAGGATTATCTCTGTCTTCTCTCTGCCTCCTCTCTGTCTCCTCTCTGTCTCATCTCTGTCTCTCTGTCTCTGTCCCCTCTCTGACTCCTCTGTCTCCTCCTCTGTCCTCTCTGTCGTATCTCTGTCTCCTCTCTGTCTCCTCTCTGCCTCATCTCTGTCTCCTCTCTGTCTCCTCTCTGTCTCCTCTCTGTTGTATCTCTGTCTCATCTCCGTCTCCTCTCTGTCTCCTCTCTGTCTCCTCTCTGCCTCCTCTCTGTTTCCTCTCTGTCGATTCTGTCTCCTCTCTGTCTCCTCTCTGTCTCCTCTCTGCCTCCTCTCTGTCTCCTCTCTGTCTCCTCTCTGTCTCATCTCTGTCTCCCTCTCTGTCTCCTCTCTGTCTCCTCTCTGTCTCATCTCTGTCTCCTCTCTGTCTCCTCTCTGTCTCCTCTCTGTCATTATCTGTCTCCTCTTTGTCATATCTCTGTCTCCTCTCTGTCTCCTATCTGTCGTATCTCTGTCTCCTCTCTGTCTCCTCTCTGTCTCCTCTCTGTCGTATCTCTGTCTCATCTCTGTCTCCTCTCTGTCTCCTCTCTGTCGTATCTCTGTCTCCCTCTCTGTCTCCTCTCTGTCTCCCTCTCTGCCTCCTCTCTGTCTCCTCTCTGCCTCCTCTCTGTCTCCTCTCTGTCTCCTCTCTGTCTCCTCTCTGTCTCCTCTCTGTCGTATTCTGTCTCCTCTCTGTCTCATCTCTGTCTCCTCTCTGTCGATTCTGTCTTCTCTCTGTCTCCTCTGTCTCATCTCTGTCTCCTCTCTGTCGTATCTCTGTCTCCTCTCTGTCTCCTCTCTGTCTCCTCTCTGTCTTCTCTCTGTCTCCTCTCTGTCGTATCTCTGTCTCCTCTCTGTCGTATCTCTGTCTCCTCTCTGTCTCATCTCTCTGTCTCCTTTCTGTCTCCTCTCTGTCTCCTCTCTGTCTCCCTCTGTCTCATCTCTGTCTCCTCTCTGTCTCCTTCTCTGTCGTATCTCTGTCTCCTCTCTGTCTCATCTCTGTCTCCTCTCTGTCGTATTCTGTCTGCTCTCTGTCTCCTCTCTGTCTCCTATCTGTCTCCTCTCTGTCTCCTCTCTGTCTCCCTCTCTGTCTCCTCTCTGTCTCATCTCTGTCTCCTCTCTGTCGTATTCTGTCTCCTCTCTGTCTCCCTCTCTGTCTCCTCTCTGTCTTCTCTCTGTCTCCTCTCTCTGTCAGATTCTGTCTCCTCTCTGTCGTATTCTGTCTCCTCTCTGTCTCATCTGTCTCCTCTCTGTCTCCTCTCTGTCTCCCTCTGTCTCATCTCTGTCTCCTCTGTCTCCTCTCTGTCGTATCTCTGTCTCCTCTCTGTCAGTATTCTGTCTCCTCTCTGTCGTATTCTGTCTCTCTCTGTCTCCTCTCTGTCTCCTCTATGTCTCATCTCTGTCTCCTCTCTGTCTCCTCTCTGTCTCCTCTCGGTCTCCTCTCTGTCTCCCTCTCTGTCTCCTCTCTGTCGATCTCTGTCTCTTCTCTTTCGGGATCTCTGTCTCCTCTCCGTCTCCTCTCTGTCTCCTCTCTGTCTCTCTCTGCCTCCTCTCTGTCTCCTCTCTGTCGTATTCTGTCTCCTCTCTGTCTCCTCTCTGTCTCCTCTCTGTCTCATCTCTGTCTCCTCTCTGTCGTATCTCTGTCTCCTCTCTGTCTCATCTCTGTCTCTCTCTGTCTCCTCTCTGTCTCCTCTCTGACTCCTCTCTGTCTCTCTCTGTCTCCTCTCTGTCGATTCTGTCTTCTCTCTGCCTCCTTCTCTGTCTCCTCTCCTCTGTCTCATCTCTGTCTCCCTCTCTGTCTCCTCTCTGTCTCCTCTCTGACTCCCCTCTGTCTCCTCTCTGACTCCCTCTGTCTCCTCTCTGTCTCCCTCTCTGTCGATCTCTGTCTCCTCTCTGTCTCCTCTCTGTCTCCTCTCTGCCTCATCTCTGTCTCCTCTCTGTCTCCTCTCTGTCTCCTCTCTGTTGTATCTCTGTCTCATCTCCGTCTCCTCTCTGTCTCCTCTCTGTCTCCTCTCTGCCTCCTCTCTGTCTCCTCTCTGTCGTATCTCTGTCTCCCTCTCTGTCTCCCTCTTCTGTCTCCTCTCTGCCTCCTCTCTGTCTCCTCTCTGTCTAATCTCTGTCTCCTCTCTGTCTCCTCTCTCTGTCTCTCTGTCTCATCTCTGTCTCTCTCTGTCTACTCTCTGTCTCCTCTCTGTCTCATCTCTGTCTCCTCTCTGACTCCCCTCTGTCTCCTCTCTGTCTCCTCTCTGTCTCCTCTCTGCCTCATCTCTGTCTCCCTCTCTGTCTCCTCTCTGTCTCCTCTCTGTTGTATCTCTGTCTCATCTCCGTCTCCTCTCTGTCTCCTCTCTGTCTCCTCTCTGCCTCCTCTCTGTCTCCTCTCTGTCGTATCTCTGTCTCCTCTCTGTCTCCTCTCTGTCTCCTTCTCTGCCTCCTCTCTGTCTCCTCTCTGTCTCATCTCTGTCTCCTCTCTGTCTCCTCTCTGTCTCCTCTCTGTCTCATCTCTGTCTCTTCTCTGTCTCCTCTCTGTCTCCTCTCTGTCTCATCTCTGTCCTCTCTCTGTCTCCTCTCTGTCTCCTCTCTGTCATATCTCTGTCTCCTCTCTGTCATATTCTGTCTCCTCTCTGTCTCCTCTCTGTCTCCTATCTGTCCATATCTCTGTCTCCTCTCTGTCTCTCTCTGTCAGATCTCTGTCTCATCTCTGTCTCCTCTCTGTCTCCTCTCTGTCGTATCTCTGTCTCCTCTCTGTCTCCTCTCTGTCTCCTCTCTGTGTCCTTCTCTGTCTCATCTCTGTCTCATCTCTGCCTCCTCTCTGTCTCCTCTCTGTCGTATCTCTGTCTCCTCCTCTGTCTCATCTCTGTCTCCACCTCTCTGTCTCCTCTCTGTCTCCTCTCTGTCTCCCTCTCTGTCTCCTCTCTGTCTCCTCTCTGTCATATCTCTGTCTCCTCTCTGTCTCCTTCTCTGTCTCATCTCTGTCTCCTCTCTGTCTCCTCTCTGTCTCCTCTGTCTCCCTCTCTGTCGTATTCTGTCTCCTCTGTCTGTCTCTGTCTCATCTCTGTCTCCCTCTCTGTCTCCTCTCTGTCGTATTCTGTCTCCTCTCTGTCTCATCTCTGTCTCCCTCTCTGTCTCCTCTCTGTCTCCCTCTCTGACTCCTCTCTGTCTCCTCTCTGTCTTCTCTCTGTCGTATCTCTGTCTTCTCTGCCTCCTCTCTGTCTCCCTCTCTGTCTCATCTCTCTGTCTCCTCTCTGTCTCTCTCTGTCTCCTCTCTGACTCCCCTCTGTCTCCTCTCTGTCTCCTCTCTGTCGTATCTCTGTCTCCTCTCTGTCTCTCTCTGCCCCTCATCTCTGTCTCCTCTCTGTCTCCCTCTCTGTCTCCTCTCTGTTGTATCTCTTGTCTCATCTCCGTCTCCTTCTCTGTCCTCCTCTCTGTCTCCTCTCTGCCTCCTCTCTCTGTCTCCTCTCTGTCGTTTCTCCTGTCTCCTCTCTGTCTCCTTCTGTCTCCCTCTCTGCCTCTCTGTCTCCTCTGTCCTCATCTGTCTCATCTCTGTCTCCTCTCTTGTCTCCTCTCTGTTCTCTCTGCTCTCCTCTGTCTCCTCTCTGACTCCCTCTGTCTCCTCTCTGTCTCTCCCTCTCTGTCGATCTCTGTCTCCTCTCTGTCTCCCTTCTCTGCCTCATCTCTGTCTCCTCTCTGTGTCCTCTCTGTCTCCTCTCTGTTGTATCTCTGTCTCATCTCCGTCTCCTCTCTGTCTCCTCTCTGTCTCCTCTCTGCCTCCTTCTCTGTCTCCTCTCTGTCAGATTCTGTCTCCCTCTCTGTCTCCCTTCTCTGCCTCCTCTCTGTCTCCTCTCTGTCTCTCCTCTCTGTCTCATCTCTGTCTCCTCTCTGTCTCCTCTCTGTCTCCTCTCTGTCTCATCTCTGTCTCCTCTCTGTCTCCTCTCTGTCTCCTCTCTGTCATATCTCTGTCTCCTCTTTGTCATATCTCTGTCTCCTCTCTGTCTCTATCTGTCGTATCTCTGTCTCCTCTCTGTCTCCTCTCTGTCTCCTCTCTGTCGTATCTCTGTCTCATCTCTGTCTCCTCTGTCTCCTTCTCTGTCGTATCTCTGTCTCCCTCTCTGTCTCCTCTCTGTCTCCCTCTCTGCCTTCTCTGTCTCCTCTGTCTCCTTCTGTCTCCTCTCTGTCTCCCTCTCTGTCTCTCTCTGTCTCCTCTCTGTCTCCCTCTCTGTCGTATCTCTGTCTCTCTGTCTCATCTCTGTCTCCTCTCTGTCGTAATCTCTGTCTTCTCTCTGTCTCCTCTCTGTCTCATCTCTGTCTCCCTCTGTCGTATCTCTGTCTCCTTCTCTGTCTCCTCTCTGTCTCCTCTCTGTCTTCTCTCTGTCTCCTCTGTCGTATCTCTGTCTCCCTCTCTGTCGTATCTCTGTCTCCTCTCTGTCTCATCTCTGTCTCCTTTCTGTCTCTCTCTGTCTCCTCTCTCTGTCTCCTCTCTGTCTCCCTCTCTGTCTCATCTCTGTCTCCGTCTCCTCTCTCTGTCTCCTCTCTGTCTCCTCTCTGCCTCCTCTCTGTCTCCTCTGTCAGTTTCTCTGTCTGCTCTCTGTCTCCTCTCTGTCTCCTCTCTGCCTCCCCCTCTCCTGTCTCCTCTCCTCTCTCTGTCTCATCTCTGTCTCCTCTCTGTCTCCTCTCTGTCTCCTCTTCTGTCTCCTCTCTGTCTCTCTCTGTCTCCTCTCTGTCTCCTCTCTGTCTTCTCTGTCTTCTCTCTGCCTGATCTCTGTCTCCCTCTCTGTCTCATCTCTGTCTCCTCTCTGTCTCCCTCTCTGTCTCCTCTCTGTCTCCTCTCTGTCTCCTCTGTCTCCTCTCTGTCGTATCTCTGTTTCTCTCTGTCCTCCCTCTCTCTGTCTCCCTCTCTGTCTCATCTCTGTCTCCTCTCTGTCTACTCTCTGTCTCCTCTCTGTCTCCCTTCTGTCTCTCTCTGACTCCTCTCTGTCTCCTCTCTGTCTCCCTCTGTCGTATCTCTGTCTCCTCTCTGTCTCCTCTCTGTCTCCTCTCTGCCTCATCTCTGTCTCTCTCTGTCTCCTCTCTGTCTCTCTGTTGTCCCTCTGTCTCATCTCCATCTCCTCTCTGTCTCCTCTCTGTCTCCTCTCTGCCTCCTCTCTGTATCTCTCTCTGTCTATCTCTGTCTCCTCTCTGTCTCCTCTCTGTCTCCTCTCTGTCTCCTCTCTGTCTCCTCTCTGTCCATCTCTGTCTCCTCTCTGTCTCCTCTCTGTCTCCTCTCTGTCTCATCTCTGCTCTGTCCTCTCTGTCTACTCTCTGTCTCCTCTCTGTCTCATCTCTGTCTCCTCTCTGTCTCCTCTCTGTCTCCCTCTCTCTGACTCCCCTCTCTGTCCTCTCTGTCTCCTCTCTGTCAGTATCTCTGTCTCCTCTCTGTCTCCTCTCTGTCTCCTCTCTGCCCTCGCTCTGTCTCCTCTCTGTCTCCTCTGTCTCCTCTCTCTGTTGTATCTCATCTCCTTCATCCGTCTCCTCTCTGTCTCCCTCTCTGTCTCCTCTCTGCCTCCCTCTCTGTCTCTCCCCTCTCTGTCGTATCTCTCTGTCTCCTCTCTGTCTCTCTGTCTCCTCTCTGCCTCCTCTCTGTCTCCTCTCTGTCTCATCTCTGTCTCCTCTCTGTCTCCTCTCTGTCTCCTCTCTGTCATCTCTGTCTCCTCTCTGTCTCCTCTCTGTCTCCTCTCTGTCTCATCTCTGTCTCCTCTCTGTCTCTCTCTGTCTCTCTGTCTCTCTCTCCTCTGTTATCTCTGTCTCCTCTCTGTCTCCTCTCTGTCTCCTTCTCTCTGTCTCCTCTCTGTCTCCTCTCTGTCTCCTCTCTGTCTCATCTGTCTGTCTCCTCTCTCTGTCTCCTCTGTCTCCTCTCTGTCTCTCTCCTGTCTCCTCTCTGTCGTATCTCTGTCTCCTCTCTGTCTCATCTCTGTCTCCTCTGTCTCCTCTCTGTCTCCTCTTCTGACTCCTCTCTGTCTCCTCTCTGTCTTCTCTCTGTCACGTATCTCTGTCTTCTCTCTGCCTCCTCTCTGTCTCCTCTCTGTCTCATCTCTGTCTCCTCTCTGTCTCCTCTGTCTCCTCTCTGACTCCCCTCTGTCTCCTCTCCTGTCTCTCTCTGTCGTATCTCTGTCTCCCTCTCTGTCTCCTCTCTGCCTCATCTCTCTGTCTCCTCTCTGTCTCCATCTGTCTCCTCTCTGTCTCCTCTGTCGATCATCTGTCTCCTCTCTGTCTCATCTCTGTCTCTCTCTGTCTCCTCTCTGTCTCCTCTCTGCCTCCTCTCTGTCTTCTCTCTGTCTTCTCTGTCGTATCTCTGTCTTCCTCTCTGCCTCCTTCTCTGTCTCCTCTCTGTCATATCTCTGTCTCCTCTCTGTCTCCTCTCTGTCTCCTCTCTGACATTATCTCTGTCTCTCATCTCTGTCTCCTCTCTGTCTCCCCTCTCTGTTCTCTGTCTCTCTGTCTCCTCCTCTGTCTCCTCTCTGTCTCCTCTCTGTCCTTGTATCTCTGTCTCCTCTCTGTCTCCTCTCTGTCTCATCTCTTGTCTCCTCTCTGTCTCCTCTGTCTCCTCTCTGTCTCCTCTCTGTCGTATCTCTGTCTCTCATCTGTCTCCTCTCCTGTCTCATCTCTGTCTCCTCTCTGTCTCCTCTCTGTCGTATCTCTGTCTCTCTCTGTCTCATCTCTGTCTCCTCTCTGTCTCCTCTCTGTCTCCTCTCTGACTCCTTCTCTGTCTCCTCTCTCTGTCTTCTCTCTGTCAGTATCTCTGTCTTCTCTCTCTGTTCTCTCTGTCTCCTCTCTGTCTCATCTCTGTCTCCTCTCTGTCTCCTCCTCTGACTCCCCTCTGTCTCCTCTCTGTCTCCTCTCTGTCGTATCTCTGTCTCCTCTCTGTCTCCTCTGCCTCATCTCTGTCTCCTCTCTGTCTCCTCTCTGTCTCCCTCTGTTGTATCTCTGTCTCATCTCCGTCTCCTCTCTGTCTGCTCTCTGTCTCCTCTCTGCCTCCTCTCTGTCTCCTCTCTGTCGTTTCTCTGTCTCTGTCTCTGTCCCTTCTCTCTGCCTCCTCTATGTCTCCTCTCTGTCTCATCTCTGTCTCATCTCTGTCTCCTCTGTTGTATCTCTGTCTATCTCTGTCTCCTCTCTGTCTCCTCTCTGTCTCCTCTCTGTCTCATCTCTGTCTATCTCCTGTCTTCTCTCTGTCTCCTCTCTGTCTCCTCTCTGTCTCATCTGTCTCCTCTCTGTCTCCTCTCTGTCTCCTCTCTGACTCCTCTCTGTCTCCTCTCTGTCTCCTCTCTGTGTATCTCTGTCTTCTCTCTGCCTCCTCTCTGTCTCCTCTCTGTCTCATCTCTGTCTCCTCTCCTGTCTCTCCTCTCTGTCTCCCTTCTCTGTCTCCTATCTGACTCCCTCTGTCTCCTCTCTGTCTCCTCTCTGTCGATTCTGTCTCCTCTCTGTCTCCTCTCTGTCTCCTCTCTGCCTCATCTCTGTCTCCTCTCTGTCTCCTCTCTGTCTCCTCTCTGTTGTATCTCTGTCTCATCTCGTCTCCTCTCTGTCTCCTCTCTGTCTCCTCTCTGCCTCCACCCCCTCTCTGTCTCCTCTCTGTCGTATCTCTGTCTCCTCTCTGTCTCCTCTCTGTCTCCTCTCTCTGCCTCCTCTCTGTCTCTCTCTGTCTCATCTCTGTCTCCTCTCTGTCTCCTCTCTGTCTCCTCTCTGTTCTCATCTCTGTCTCCTCTCTGTCTCCTCTCTGTCTCCTCTCTGTCTCATCTCTGTCTCCTCTCTGTCTATCTCTGTCTCCTCTCTGACTCCTCTCTGTCTCCTCTCTGTCTCATCTCTGTCTCCTCTCTGTCTCCTCTCTGTCTCTCTCTGTCTCATCTCTGTCTCCTCTCTGTCTCCTCTCTGTCTCCTCTCTGTTGTATCTCTGTCTCTTCCTCTCTCTGTCTCCTCTCTGTCTCCTCTCTGTCTCCTCTCTGTCTCCTCTCTGTCGTATCTCTGTCTCTCTCTGTCTCCTCTCTGTCTCCTCTCTGTCTATCTCTGTCTCCCTCTGTCTCCTCTCTGTCTCCTCTCTGTCTCCTCTCTGTCTCCTCTCTGTCTCTATCTCTGTCTCCTCTCTGTCTCTCTCTGTCTCTCTCTGTCTCCTCTCTGTCTCTCCTCTCTGTCGTATCTCTGTCTCCTCTCTGTCTCTCTCTGTCTCCTCTCTGTCTCATCTCTGTCTCCTCTCTGTCTCCTCTCTGTCTCCTCTCTGTCTATCTCTGTCTCTCTGTCTCCTCTCTGTCTCCTCTCTGTCTCCTCTCTGTCTCCTCTCTGTCTCCTCTCTGTCGTATCTCTTGTCTCCTCTCTGTCTCCTCTCTGTCTCCTCTCTGTCTCATCTCTGTCTCCTCTCTGTCTCATCTCTGTCTCCTCTCTGTCTCCTCTCTGTCTCCTCTCTGTCTCATCTCTGTCTCCTCTCTGTCTCTCTCTGTCTCCTCTCTGTCTCCTCTCTGTCTCCTCTCTGTCTCCTCTCTGTCTCCTCTCTGTCTCCTCTCTGTCTCCTCTCTGTCGTATCTCTGTCTCCTCTCTGTCTCCTCTCTGTCTCCTCTCTGTCTCCTCTCTGTCTCCTCTCTGTCTCCTCTCTGTCTCCTCTCTGTTGTATCTCTGTCTCCTCTCTGTCTCCTCTCTGTCTCCTCTCTGTCTCCTCTCTGTCTCCTCTCCTGTCTCATTCTCTGTCCTCTCTGTCTCTCTCTGTCTCCTCTCTGTCTCCTCTCTGTCTCCTCTCTGTCTCCTCTCTGTCTCATCTCTGTCTCCTCTCTGTCTCCTCTCTGTCTCCTCTCTGTCGCATCTCTGTCTCCTTCTCTTGTCTCCTCTCTGTCTCCTCTCTGTCTGTATCTCTGTCTCCTCTCTGTCTCCTCTCTGTCTCCTCTCTGTCATCTCTGTCTCCTCTCTGTCTCCTTCTCTGTCTCCTCTCTGCCTATCTCTGTCTCCTCTCTGTCTCCTCCTTCTGTCTCCTCTCTTGTCGTTATCTCTGTCTCCTCTCTGTCTTCTCTCTGTCTCCTCTCTCTGTCTCCTCTCCTGTCTCCTCTCTGTCGTATCTCTGTCTCCCTCTCTGTCTCATCTCTGTCTCCTCTTCTGTCTCCTTCTCTCTCTGTCTCCTCTCCTGTCTCATTCTGTCTCCTCTCTGTCTTCTCTCTGTCTCTCTCTCTGTCTCCTCTCTCTGTCTCTCTCTCTGTCTACTCTCTGTCTCCATCTCTGTCTCTCTCTCTGTCTCTCTCTGTCTCTCTCTCTGTCTCTCTCTGTCTCCTCTCTGTCTCCTCTCTGTCGTACTCTCTCTGCTCTCTCTCTCTGTCTCTCTCTCTGTCTCCTCTCTGTCTCTCTCTCTCTGTCTCTCTCCTCTGTCTCCTCTCTGCTGCTTATCTCTGTCTCCTCTCTGTCTCTCTCTGTCTCTCTCTGTCTCATCTCTGTCTCTCTCTCTGTCTCCTTCTCTGTCTCCTCTCTGTCTGTCTATCTCCTGTCTCTCTCTGTCTCTCTCTGTCTCCTCTCTGTCTCCTTCTCTGTCTCCTGTCTGTCTATCTCTGTCTCACTCTCTGTCTCTCTGTCTCCTCTCTGTCGTATCTCTGTCTCCTCTCTGTCTCATCTCTGTCTCCTCTCTGTCGTATCTCTGTCTCCTCTCTCTCTTCTCTCTCTGTCTCCTCTCTGTCTCCTCTCTGTCTCCTCTCTGTCTCCTCTCTGTCTCCTCTCCTGTCTCCTCTCTCTGTCTCATCTCTCTGTCTCCTCTCTGTCTCCTCTCTGTCTCCTCTCTATCATATCTCTGTCTCCTCTTTGTCTTATCTCTGTCTCCCTCTCTGTCTCCTATCTGTCCGTATCTCTGTCTCCTCTCTGTCTCCTCTCTGTCTCCTCTCTGTCGTATCTCTGTCTCATCTCTGTCTATCTCTGTCTCCTCTCTGTCTCTGTCTCCTCTCTGTCTCCTCTCTGTCTCCTCTCTGCACTCCTCTCTGTCTCCTCTCTGCCTCTGTCTCTCTTCTGTCTCCTCTGTCTCTCTCTGTCTCTGTCTCTCTCTGTCTCTCTCTCTGTCTCATCTCTGTCTCCTGTCTCTCTCTCTATCTCTGTCTTCTCTCTCTCTCCTCTCTGTCTCTCTCTCTGTCTCTCTCTCTGTCTATCTCTGTCTCCTCTCTGTCTCTGTCTGTCTCTGTCTCTCTTCTCTCTGTCTCCTCTCTGTCGTATCTCTGTCTCCTCTCTGTCTCCTCTCTGTCTCCTCTCTGTCTCTCTCTGTCTCCTCTCTGTCTCCTCTCTGTCTCCTCTCTGTCTCTCTCTGTCTCCTCTCTGTCTCATCTCTGTCTCCTCTCTGTCTCCTCTCTGTCGTATCTCTGTCTCCTCTCTGTCTCATCTCTGTCTCCTCTCCTGTCGTCATCTCTGTCTCCTCTCTGTCTCCTCTCTGTCTCCTCTCTGTCTCCTCTCTGTCTCCTCTCTGTCTCCTCTCTGTCTCCTCTCTGTCTCCTCTCTGTCTCCTCTCTGTCGTATCTCTGTCTCTCTCTGTCTCCTCTCTGTCTCCTCTCTCTGTCTCTCTCTCTGTCTCCTCTCTGTCTACTCTCTGTCTCCTCTCTGTCTCCTCTCTGTCTCTCTCTCTGTCTCATCTCTGTCTCCTCTCTGTCTCCTCTCTGTCTCCTCTCTGTCTCATCTCTGTCTCCTCTCTGTCTCCTCTATGTATATATCTCTGTCTCCTCTCTGTCATATCTAACGTGTATGTCTCTCTATCGTAATCTCTGTCTCCTCTCTATGTCTCTCTCTGTCTCTCTCTCTGTCTCTCTCTGTCTCTGTCTTTCTCTGTCTTTCTCTGTGTCTGTCTCTGTCTCTCTCTGTCTTTCTCTCTCTGTCTCTCTCTCTGTCTCTCTCTGTCTCCATCTCTGTCTCCTCTGTCTCTCTCTGTTATCTCTGTCTCCTCTCTATGTCTCCCTCTCATCTCCTCTCTGTCTCCTCTATGTCTCATCTCTGTCTCCTCTCCTGTCTCCTCTGTCTTCTCTCTGTCTCATCTCTGTCGTATCTCTGTCTCCTCTCTATCTATTATCTCTGTCTCCCTCTCTGTCTCATCTCTGTCTCCTTTCTGTCTCCTCTCTGTCTCTCTCCTTCTCCTCTCTGTCTCCTCTCTGTCTCATCTCTGTCTCCTCTCTGTCTCCTCTCTGTGTCTCTCTTCTGTCTCCTTCTCTGTCTCATCTCTGTCTCCTCTCTGTCGTATCTCTGTCTCGCTCTCCTGTCTCCTCTCTGTCTCTCTCTGTCTCTCTCTCTGTCTCTGTCTCCTCTCTGTCTCTCTCTCTGTCTCCTCTCTGTCTCATCTCTGTCTCCTCTCTGTCGTATCTCTGTCTCCTCTCTGTCTCCTCTCTGTCTCCTCTCTGTCTTCTCTCTGTCTCCTCTCTGTCGTCATCTCTGTCTCCTCTCTGTCTCATCTCTGTCTCCTCTCTGTCTCCTCTCTGTCTCCTCTCTGTCTCTCTCTCTGTCTCCTCTCTGTCTCCTCTCTGTCGTATCTCTGTCTCCTCTCTGTCATCATCTCTGTCTCCTCTCTGTCGTATCTCTGTCTCCTCTCTGTCTCATCTCTGTCTCCTCTCTGTCTCCTCTCTGTCTCCTCTCTGTCTCCTCTCTGTCTCCTCTCTGTCTCCTCTCTGTCGTCTCTCTGTCTCCTCTCTGTCTCCTCTCTGTCTCCTCTCTGTCTCCTCTCTGTCTCCTCTCTGTCTCCTCTCTCTGTCTCCTCTCTGTCTCCTCTCTGTCTCCTCTCTGTCTCCTCTCTGTCTCCTCTCTGTCTCCTCTCTGTCGTATCTCTGTCTCCTCTCTGTCTCCTCTCTGTCTCCTCTCTGTCTCATCTCTGTCTCCTCTCTGTCTCCTCTCTGTCTCCTCTCTGTCGTCATCTCTGTCTCCTCTCTGTCTCCTCTCTGTCTCCTCTCTGTCTCCTCTCTGTCTCCTCTCTGTCTCCTCTCTGTCTCATCTCTGTCTCCTCTCTGTCTCCTCTCTGTCTCCTCTCTGTCTCCTCTCTGTCTCCTCTCTGTCTCATCTCTGTCTCCTCTCTGTCTCTCTCTGTCTCCTCTCTGTCTCATCTCTGTCTCTCTCTGTCTCCTCTCTGTCTCCTCTCTGTCTCATCTCTGTCTCCTCTCTGTCTCCTCTCTGTCTCCTCTCTGTCTCATCTCTGTCTCCTCTCTGTCTCCTCTCTGTCTCCTCTCTGTCTCATCTCTGTCTCCTCTCTGTCGTCTCTCTGTCTCCTCTCTGTATCTCTGTCTCTGTCGTCATCTCTGTCTCCTCTCTGTCTCCTCTCTGTCTCCTCTCTGTCTCCTCTCTGTCGTATCTCTGTCTCCTCTCTGTCTCCTCTCTGTCTCCTCTCTGTCTCCTCTCTGTCTCCTCTCTGTATCTCTGTCTCCTCTCTGTCTCCTCTCTGTCTCCTCTCTGTCTCATCTCTGTCTCCTCTCTGTCTCATCTCTGTCTCCTCTCTGTCTCCTCTCTGTCTCCTCTCTGTCTCCTCTCTGTCTCATCTCTGTCTCCTCTCTGTCTCCTCTCTGTCTCCTCTCTGTCTCCTCTCTGTCTCATCTCTGTCTCCTCTCTGTCGTATCTCTGTCTCCTCTCTGTCTCATCTCTGTCTCCTCTCTGTCTCATCTCTGTCTCCTCTCTGTCTCCTCTCTGTCTCATCTCTGTCTCCTCTCTGTCGTATCTCTGTCTCCTCTCTGTCTCCTCTCTGTCTCCTCTCTGTCTCCTCTCTGTCTCCTCTCTGTCTTCTCTCTGTCTCCTCTCTGTCGTATCTCTGTCTCCTCTCTGTCGTATCTCTGTCTCCTCTCTGTCTCCTCTCTGTCTCCTCTCTGTCTCCTCTCTGTCTCCTCTCTGTCTCCTCTCTGTCTCCTCTCTGTCTCATCTCTGTCTCCTCTCTGTCTCCTCTCTGTCGTATCTCTGTCTCCTCTCTGTCTCATCTCTGTCTCCTCTCTGTCGTATCTCTGTCTCCTCTCTGTCTCCTCTCTGTCTCCTCTCTGTCTCCTCTCTGTCTCCTCTCTCTGTCTCCTCTCTGTCTCATCTCCTGTCTCCTCTCTGTCTCCTCTCTTATCGTACTCTCTGTCTCCTCTCTGTCTCCTCTCTGTCTCCTCTCTGTCTTCTCTCTGTCTCCTCTCTGTCGTATCTCTGTCTCCTCTCTGTCGTATCTCTGTCTCCTCT
>NC_068435.1:5382138-5480084 GCF_023373465.1 Oncorhynchus keta | reverse complement strand
CTAAATGCTTGTGTTCTTAGCTCCAATAGTGTACTAATATCTAACAATTCATAACAATAAACACACATCTAAAAGTAAAAGAATGGAATTAAGAATATCATCAATATTAGGATGTTGGAGCCCGGAGTATAAATATATATATATACATGATGGAATGTATAGACGTTATAAACATAATGAACAGTATGCGGATAGAATATGTAGTATATCTGAAGAATATGAATTGTAGAATTGTATATATACAGCAATAGTTTAATAGGATGGACTTGACTAGAATACAGTATATACATATGAAATGAGTAAAACAGCATGTAAACATTAGTAAAGTGACCAGTGTTCCGTTATTAAAGTGACCAGTGTTCCGTTATTAAAGGGACCAGTGTTCCATTATTAAAGTGACCAGTGTTCCGTTATTAAAGTGACCAGTGTTCCATTATTAAAGTGACCAGTGTTCCATTATTAAAGTGAGCAGTTTTCCGTTATTAAAGGGACCAGTGTTCCATTATTAAAGTGACCAGTGTTCCATTATTAAAGGGACCAGTGTTCCATTATTAAAGTGACCAGTGTTCCATTATTAAAGGGACCAGTGTTCCATTATTAAAGGGACCAGTGTTCCATTATTAAAGGGACCAGTGTTCCATTATTAAAGGGACCAGTGTTCCATTATTAAAGGGACTAGTGTTCCATTATTAAAGGGACTAGTGTTCCATTATTAAAGGGACCAGTGTTCCATTATTAAAGGGACCAGTGTTCCATTATTAAAGGGACTAGTGTTCCATTATTAAAGGGACCAGTGTTCCATTATTAAAGTGACCAGTGTTCCATTATTAAAGGGACCAGTGTTCCATTATTAAAGTGACCAGTGTTCCATTATTAAAGGGACCAGTGTTCCATTATTAAAGGGACTAGTGTTCCATTATTAAAGGGAGCAGTGTCCCATTATTAAAGGGACCAGTGTTCCATTATTAAAGGGACCAGTGTTCCATTATTAAAGGGACCAGTGTTCCATTATTAAAGGGACCAGTGTTCCGTTATTAAAGTGACCAGTGTTCCATTATTAAAGTGGCCAGTGTTCCATTATTAAAGGGACCAGTGTTCCACTATTAAAGTGACCAGTGTTCCATTATTAAAGTGACCAGTGTTCCATTATTAAAGGGACCAGTGTTCCATTATTAAAGTGACCAGTGTTCCATTATTAAAGGGACCAGTGTTCCATTATTAAAGGGACCAGTGTTCCATTATTAAAGGGACCAGTGTTCCCATTATTAAAGGGACCAGTGTTCCATTATTAAAGGGACCAGTGTTCCATTATTAAAGGCACTAGTGTTCCATTATTAAAGGGACTAGTGTTCCATTATTAAAGGGACCAGTGTTCCATTATTAAAGGGACCAGTGTTCCATTATTAAAGGGACTAGTGTTCCATTATTAAAGGGACCAGTGTTCCATTATTAAAGTGACCAGTGTTCCATTATTAAAGGGACCAGTGTTCCATTATTAAAGTGACCAGTGCTCCATTATTAAAGGGACCAGTGTTCCATTATTAAAGGGACTAGTGTTCCATTATTAAAGGGACCAGTGTTCCATTATTAAAGGGACCAGTGTCCCATTATTAAAGGGACCAGTGTTCCATTATTAAAGGGACCAGTGTTCCATTATTAAAGGGACCAGTGTTCCATTATTAAAGGGACCAGTGTTCCATTATTAAAGGGACTAGTGTTCCATTATTAAAGTGACCAGTGTTCCGTTATTAAAGTGACCAGTGTTCCATTATTAAAGTGGCCAGTGTTCCATTATTAAAGGGACCAGTGTTCCATTATTAAAGGGACTAGTGTTCCATTATTAAAGTGACCAGTGTTCCGTTATTAAAGTGACCAGTGTTCCATTATTAAAGTGGCCAGTGTTCCATTATTAAAGGGACCAGTGTTCCACTATTAAAGTGACCAGTGTTCCATTATTAAAGTGACCAGTGTTCCATTATTAAAGGGACCAGTGTTCCATTATTAAAGTGACCAGTGTTCCATTATTAAAGGGACCAGTGTTCCATTATTAAAGGGACCAGTGTTCCATTATTAAAGTGACCAGTGTTCCATTATTAAAGGGACCAGTGTTCCATTATTAAAGGGACCAGTGTTCCATTATTAAAGTGACCAGTGTTCCATTATTAAAGGGACCAGTGTTCCATTATCAAAGGGACCAGTGTTCCATTATCAAAGGGACCAGTGTTCCATTATTAAAGTGACCAGTGTTCCATTATTAAAGGGACCAGTGTTCCATTATTAAAGGGACCAGTGTTCCATTATTAAAGGGACCAGTGTTCCATTATTAAAGTGACCAGTGTTCCATTATTAAAGGGACCAGTGTTCCATTATTAAAGGGACCAGTGTTCCATTATTAAAGGGACCAGTGTTCCATTATTAAAGGGACCAGTGTTCCATTATTAAAGGGACCAGTGTTCCATTATTAAAGGGACTAGTGTTCCATTATTAAAGGGACCAGTGTTCCATTATTAAAGGGACCAGTGTTCCATTATTAAAGGGACTAGTGTTCCATTATTAAAGGGACCAGTGTTCCATTATTAAAGGGGCCAGTGTTCCATTATTAAAGGGACCAGTGTTCCATTATTAAAGGGACCAGTGTTCCATTATTAAAGGGACCAGTGTTCCATTATCAAAGGGACCAGTGTTCCATTATTAAAGTGACCAGTGTTCCATTATTAAAGGGACCAGTGTTCCATTATTAAAGGGACCAGTGTTCCATTATTAAAGGGACCAGTGTTCCATTATTAAAGTGACCAGTGTTCCATTATTAAAGGGACCAGTGTTCCATTATTAAAGGGACCAGTGTTCCATTATTAAAGGGACCAGTGTTCCATTATTAAAGGGACCAGTGTTCCATTATTAAAGGGACTAGTGTTCCATTATTAACGGGACTAGTGTTCCATTATTAAAGGGACCAGTGTTCCATTATTAAAGGGACCAGTGTTCCATTATTAAAGGGACCAGTGTTCCATTATTAAAGTGACCAGTGTTCCATTATTAAAGGGACCAGTGTTCCATTATTAAAGTGACCAGTGTTCCATTATTAAAGGGACCAGTGTTCCATTTTTAAAGGGACCAGTGTTCCATTATTAAAGGGACCAGTGTTCCATTATTAAAGGGACCAGTGTTCCATTATTAAAGGGACCAGTGTTCCATTATTAAAGGGACCAGTGTTCCATTATTAAAGGGACCAGTGTTCCATTATTAAAGTGACCAGTGTTCCGTTATTAAAGTGACCAGTGTTCCATTATTAAATTGGCCAGTGTTCCATTATTAAAGGGACCAGTGTTCCACTATTAAAGTGACCAGTGTTCCACTATTAAAGTGACCAGTGTTCCATTATTAAAGGGACCAGTGTTCCATTATTAAAGGGACCAGTGTTCCATTATTAAAGGGACCAGTGTTCCATTATTAAAGGGACCAGTGTTCCATTATTAAAGGGACCAGTGTTCCATTATTAAAGGGACCAGTGTTCCATTATTAAAGGGACTAGTGTTCCATTATTAAAGGGACTAGTGTTCCATTATTAAAGTGACCAGTGTTCCGTTATTAAAAGGACCAGTGTTCCATTATTAAAGTGACCAGTGTTCCATTATTAAAGGGACCAGTGTTCCATTATTAAAGGGACTAGTGTTCCATTATTAAAGGGACCAGTGTTCCATTATTAAAGGGACCAGTGTTCCATTATTAAAGGGACCAGTGTTCCATTATTAAAGGGACCAGTGTTCCATTATTAAAGGGACTAGTGTTCCATTATTAAAGTGACCAGTGTTCCGTTATTAAAGTGACCAATGTTCCATTATTAAAGTGGCCAGTGTTCCATTATTAAAGGGACCAGTGTTCCACTATTAAAGTGACCAGTTATCCATTATTAAAGTGACCAGTGTTCCATTATTAAAGGGACCAGTGTTCCATTATTAAAGTGACCAGTGTTCCATTATTAAAGGGACCAGTGTTCCATTATTAAAGTGACCAGTGTTCCATTATTAAAGGGACCAGTGTTCCATTATTAAAGGGGCCAGTGTTCCATTATTAAAGGGACCAGTGTGCCATTATCAAAGGGACCAGTGTTCCATTATTAAAGTGACCAGTGTTCCATTATTAAAGGGACCAGTGTTCCATTATTAAAGGGACCAGTGTTCCATTATTAAAGTGACCAGTGTTCCATTATTAGTGACCAGTGTTCCATTATTAAAGGGACCAGTGTTCCATTATTAAAGTGACCAGTGTTCCATTATTAAAGGGACCAGTGTTCCATTATTAAAGTGACCAGTGATTCCATGTCTATGTACAAGGGGCAGCAGCCTCTAAGGTGCAGGGGTGGTATCTGGCTAGTGACATTGACTATGTTCACTGAGCACGTACCCTTGTAGGGCCCCTTTTGTTGAGGATCAGCGTAGAGGAGGTGCTGTTTCCTACCTTCACCACCTGGGGGCGGCCCGTCAGGAAGTCCAGGACCCAGTTGCACAGGGCAGGGTCGAGACCCAGGTCCTCAAGCTTTATGGTGTTGAAGGCTGAGCTATAGTCAATGAACAGCATTCTGGTGTAGGTATTCCTCTTGTCCAGATGGGATTGGGCAGTGTGCAGTGTTATGGTTATTGGACCTATGGGGGTGGTATACAAACTGAAGTGGGTCTAGGTGACAGGTAAGGTGGAGGTGATATGATCCTTAACTAGCCTCTCAAAGCACTTCATGATAACAGAAGTGAGTGCTACAGGACGATAGTCATTTAGTTCAGTTACCTTTGCTTTCTTGGCTACAGGAACAATGGTTGACATTTTGAGGACAGCGGGGGGACAGCAGACTAGGATAGCGAGAGATTGAATATGTCTGTAAACACTCCAGTCAGCTGGTCTGCACATTGCTCTGAGGACGTGGCTAGTGATGCCGGGTTAACAAGCATAAACGTCTTACTTACGCCGGGTTGGGAGAACGAGAGGCTCGGGGGACTGTGTTCTTCATAAAGCGGACGAAGAAGGTGTTTAGCTTGTCCGGGAGCAAGACGTCGTGGCTGGTTTTCCTTTGTAATCTGTGATTGTATTGGCGTCCCTGTCACATACGTCTCGTATCTGAGCCGTTGAATTACGACTCCACTTTGTCTCTGTCCTGATGTTTTGCCTGTTTCATTGCCTTATGGCGGGAATAACTACACTGTGTGTATTCAACCATATTCCCAGTCACCTTGCCATGGTTAAATGCAGTGGATTGCGCTTTCAGTTTTGCGCGAATGCTGCCACCTATCCACGGTTTCTGGTTTGGGTAGGTTTTAATAGCCACAGTGGGAACAACATCCCTTATACACTTCCTGCTGAACTCAGTCACCGTGTCAGTGTACTTTGCGGAAGAATGTTATTCTCAGAGACTACCCGCAACATATCCCAGTCTGCACGATCAAAACAATCTTGAAGAATGGATTCAGATTGTTCAGCCCGGCGTTGTATGGACCTTAGCACGAGTACTTCCTGTTTGAGTTTCTGCCTATAGGAAGGGAGAAGCAGAATGGGAGGGCGGGGGAGGGCCATTTAGCCATCCCGGAAGGGAGAGTAAGAATGGTCGAGTGTTGTTGAGCTCTGACTACTACAGCCAATGTGTTGATAGAATTCCGGTAGCGTTTTCATCATATTTGCTTTGTTACCCATGTTGTTTTAGGTTACCCTCCTGTCTCAGGTTGTAGTTCTTTACTGTCATGTTGTTTTCACTGTCTCAGGTTGTAGTTCTTTACTGTCATGTTGTTTTAACAGTCTCAGGTTGTAGTTCTTTACTGTCATGTTGTTTTAACAGTCTCAGATTGTAGTTCTTTACTGTCATGTTGTTTTAACTGTCTCAGGTTGTAGTTCTTTACTGTCATGTTGTTTTCACTGTCTCAGGTTGTAGTTCTTTACTGTCATGTTGTTTTAACTGTCTCAGGTTGTAGTTCTTTACTGTCATGTTGTTTTAACAGTCTCAGGTTGTAGTTCTTTACTGTTATGTTGTTTTAACAGTCTCAGGTTGTAGTTCTTTACTGTCATGTTGTTTTCACTGTCTCAGGTTGTAGTTCTTTACTGTCATGTTGTTTTAACAGTCTCAGGTTGTAGTTCTTTACTGTCATGTTGTTTTCACTGTCTCAGGTTGTAGTTCTTTATGTTACCATGGTGTTGTGTGTTATGTTACCGTGGTGTTGTGTGTTATGTTACCATGGTGTGTGTTATGTTACCATGGTGTTGTGTGTTATGTTTCTGTCAAGCAGGTGAAATGCTGTAAGTACTGGCCGGACGACACAGAGATCTACAGAGACATCAAGGTGACCCTCATAGAGACGCAGCTACTGTCAGAGTACGTCATACGGACCTTCGCTGTCGAGAAGGTGAGACTGGCTACTACTGATACATCACACACTCTCTCTCACACACACACACACACACACACACACACACACACACACACACACACACACACACACACACACACACACACACACACACACACACACACACACACACACACACACAGACTGTGAATAATGTGAGACTGCTACTAGGTACAGTAATTACATTACTACAATTACTACATATCCACACTACCGTTACTATGTAGAATACAGCTGTGCATTGGACGTGCATTTGATGTGCTAGTGTGGAGTGGGGATGGTGTTGTTTGAATACTTCTCTCTGTGGTATCCTGTTGAACACACAGGACGAGAGGGAGGCGGGCCATGTTAACAGAAGATCCAATAGAGAGTTGGATCTGTTTGATGCTAATCAAACACGTGCCGCAGGGGTGCCCCAGCGCCAGTTCTCTAAGGGCAAACAGAAGTTGATTGAAGTCCAGGGTAATTCAGTGTGTATTTGACTGTATGTTTTTCCCTCCCTCCTCCAGAGAGGAGCCCATGAGATCCGGGAGATCCGTCAGTTCCACTTCACAGGGTGGCCGGACCACGGGGTGCCCTACCACGCTACTGGCCTCCTGGGCTTTGTACGTAGGGTGAAGGCCAAGACGCTCACCATTGATGGACCCATGGTCATCCACTGCAGGTGGGAATGTCTGGAGGGACTCGACTCCTCTCTGTCTCCTCTCTGTCTCCTCTCTGTCTCTTCTCTGTCTCCTCTCTGTCTCCTCTCTGTCTTCTCTCTGTCTCCTCTCTGTCTCCTCTTTGTCTCCTCTCTGTCTCCGCTCTGTCTCCTCTCTGTCTCCTCTCTGTCTCCTCTCTGTCTCCTCTCTGTCTCCTCTGTCGTATTCTGTCGTATTCTGCCTCCTCTGTCTCCTCTCTGTCTTCTCTCTGTCTCCTCTGTCTCCGCTCTGTCTCCTCTCTGTCTCATCTCTGTCTCCTTCTCTGTCTCCCTTCTCTGTCTCCTCTCTCTGTCTCCTCTCTGTCTCCTTTTGTCTCCTCTCTGTCTCCTCTTTTGTCTCCTCTCTGTCTCCTCTCTGTCTCCTCTCTGTCTCCTCTCTGTCTCCTCTTTGTCTCCTCTCTGTCTCCGCTTGTCTCATCTCTGTCTCCTCTCTGTCTCCTCTCTGTCTCATCTCTGTCTCCTCTCTGTCGATTCTGTCGATTCTGCCTCCTCTCTGTCTCCTCTCTCTCTGTCTTCTCTGTCTCCTCTCTGTCTCCTCTCTGTCTCCTCTCTGCCTCCTCTCTGTTCCTCTCTGTCTCCTCTCTGTCTCCTCTTTGTCTCCTCTCTGTCTCCGCTCTGTCTCCTCTCTGTCTTCTCTCTGCCTCCTCTCTGTCTCCTCTCTGTCTCCTCTCTGTCTTCTGTCTTGTCTCTGTCTCCTCTCTGTCTCCTCTCTGTCTCCTCTCTGCCTCCTCTCTGACTCCTCTCTGTCTCCTCTCTGTCTCCTCTCTGCCTCCTCTCTGTCTCCTCTCTGCCTCCTCTCTGTCTCCTCTCTGTCTCCTCTCTGTCTCCTCTCTGTCTCCTCTCTGTCTTCTCTCTGCCTCATCTCTGCCTCCTCTCTGTCTCCTCTCTGTCTCTCTCTGTCTCCTTCTCTGTCTCCTCTCTGCCTCCTTCTCTGTCTCCTCTCTCCTCTATGTTCCTCTCTCTGTCTCCTTCTGTCTTGTCTCTGTCTCGTTCTGTCTCATCTCTGCCTCCTCTCTGTCTCCTCTCTGTCTCCTCTCTGTCTCATCTCTGCCTCCTTCTCTGTCTCCTCTCTGTCTCCTCTCTGTCTCCTCTCTGTCTCCTCTCTGTCGTATCTCTGTCTCCTCTCTGTCATATTCTGTCTCCTCTCTGTCTCCTCTCTGTCTCCCTCTCTGCCTCCTCTCTGTCTCCTCTCTGTCTCCTCTCTGTCTCCCTCTCTGTCTCCTCTCTGTCTCCTCTCTGCCTCCCTCTGTCTCCCCTCTGTCTTCTGTCTGTCTCCTCTCTGTCTCCTTCTGCCTCTCCTTCTCTGTCTCCTCTGTCTCCTCTGTCTCCTCTCTGTCTCATCTCTGTCCCCTCTCTGTCATATTCTGTCTCCTCTGTCTCTCTCTGTCTCATTCTGTCCCCTCTGTCATATCTCTGTCTCCTCTCTGTCTCCCCTCTGTCTTCTGTCTGTCTCCTCTGTCTCCTCTCTGTCTCCTCCTCTGTCTCCTCTCTGTCTCCTCTCTGTCTCCCTCTCTGTCTCATCTCTGTCCCCTCTCTGTCATATCTCTGTCTCCTCTCTGTCTCCTCTCTGTCTCCTCTCTGTCATATCTCTGTCTCCTCTCTGTCTCCTCTCTGTCTCCTCTCTGTCATATCTCTGTCTCCTCTCTGTCTCCTCTCTGTCATATCTCTGTCTCCTCTCTGTCATATCTCTGTCTCCCCTCTGTCTTCTGTCTGTCTCCTCTCTGTCTCCTCTCTGTCTCCTCTCTGTCGTATCTCTGTCTCCTCTCTGTCATATCTCTGTCTCCTCTCTGTCTCCTCTCTGTCTCATCTCTGTCTCCTCTCTGTCTCCTCTCTGTCTCCTATCTGTCTCCTCTCTGTCATATCTCTGTCTCCTCTCTGTCTCCTCTCTGTCATATCTCTGTCTCCTCTCTGTCTCCTCTCTGTCTCCTCTCTGTCATATCTCTGTCTCCTCTCTGTCTCCTCTCTGTCATATCTCTGTCTCCTCTCTGTCTCCTCTCTGTCTCCTCTCTGTCATATCTCTGTCTCCTCTCTGTCTCCTCTCTGTCTCATCTCTGTCTCCTCTCTGTCATATCTCTGTCTCCCCTCTGTCTTATGTCTGTCTCCTCTCTGTCTCCTCTCTGCCTCCTCTCTGTCTCCTCTCTGTCTCCTCTCTGTCTTCTCTCTGTCTCATCTCTGTCCCCTCTCTGTCATATCTCTGTCTCCTCTCTGTCTCCTCTCTGTCTCCTCTCTGTCTCTTCTCTGTCTCCTCTCTGTCTCCTCTCTGTCTTCTCTCTGTCTCCTCTCTGTCTCCTCTTTGTCTCCTCTCTGTCTCCGCTCTGTCTCCTCTCTGTCTCATCTCTGTCTCCTCTCTGTCTCCTCTCTGTCTCATCTCTGTCTCCTCTCTGTCGATTCTGTCAGATTCTGCCTCCTTCTGTCTCCTCTCTGTCTTCTCTGTCTCCTCTCTGTCTCCTCTCTGTTTCCTCTCTGTCTCCTCTCTGTCTCCTTCTCTGTCTCCTCTTGTCTCCTCTCTGTCTCCGCTCTGTCTCCTCTCTGTCTTCTCTCTGCCTCCTTCTCTGTCTCCTTCTCTGTCTCCTCTCTGTCTTCTCTGTCTTGTTCTGTCTCCTCTCTGTCTCCTCTCTGTCTCCCTTCTCTGCCTCCTGTCTGTCTCCTCTCTGCCTCCTTCTCTGTCTCCTCTCTGCCTCCTCTGTGTCCTCCTCTCTGACTCCTCTCTGTCTCCCTTCTCTGTCTCCTCTCTGTCGATTCTGTCTCCTTCTCTGTCATATCTCTGTCTCCTCTCTGTCTCCTCTCTCTGTCATATCTCTGTCTCCTCTCTGTCTCCTCTCTGTCTCATCTCTGTCTCCTCTCTGTCTCCTCTCTGTCATATCTCTGTCTCCCTCTGTCTTCTGTCTGTCTCCTCTCTGTCTCCTCTCTGCCTCCTCTCTGTCTCCTCTCTGTCTCCTCTCTGTCTCCTCTCTGTCTCCTCTCTGTCTCCTCTCTGTCATATCTCTCTGTCTCCTCTCTGTCTCCTCTCTGTCTCCTCTCTGTCATATCTCTGTCTCCTCTCTGTCTCCTCTCTGTCTCCTCTCTGTCATATCTCTGTCTCCTCTCTGTCTCCTCTCTGTCATATCTCTGTCTCCTCTCTGTCATATCTCTGTCTCCCCTCTGTCTTCTGTCTGTCTCCTCTCTGTCTCCTCTCTGTCGTATCTCTGTCTCCTCTCTGTCATATCTCTGTCTCCTCTCTGTCTCCTCTCTGTCTCATCTCTGTCTCCTCTCTGTCTCCTCTCTGTCTCCTATCTGTCTCCTCTCTGTCATATCTCTGTCTCCTCTCTGTCTCCTCTCTGTCTCCTCTCTGTCATATCTCTGTCTCCTCTCTGTCTCCTCTCTGTCTCCTCTCTGTCATATCTCTGTCTCCTCTCTGTCTCCTCTCTGTCTCCTCTCTGTCTCCTCTCTGTCATATCTCTGTCTCCTCTCTGTCTCCTCTCTGTCTCCTCTCTGTCATATCTCTGTCTCCTCTCTGTCTCCTCTCTGTCTCATCTCTGTCTCCTCTCTGTCATATCTCTGTCTCCCCTCTGTCTTCTGTCTGTCTCCTCTCTGTCTCCTCTCTGCCTCCTCTCTGTCTCCTCTCTGTCTCCTCTCTGTCTTCTCTCTGTCTCATCTCTGTCCCCTCTCTGTCATATCTCTGTCTCCTCTCTGTCTCCTCTCTGTCTCCTCTCTGTCTCATCTCTGTCTCCTCTCTGTCATATCTCTGTCTCCTCTCTGTCTCCTCTCTGTCTCCTCTCTGTCTCATATCTGTCTCCTCTCTGTCTCATCTCTGTCCCCTCTCTGTCATATCTCTGTCTCCTCTCTGTCTCCTCTCGGTCTCCTCTCTGTCTTCTCTCTGTCTCCTCTCTGTCTCATCTCTGTCTCCTCTCTGTCGTATCTCTCTCCTCTCTGTCTCCTCTCTGTCTCCTCTCTGTCTTCTCTCTGTCTCCTCTCTGTCGTATCTCTGTCTCCTCTCTGTCTCATCTCTGTCTCCTCTCTGTCTCCTCTCTGTCTCCTCTCTGTCTCTTCTCTGTCTCCTCTCTGTCATATCTCTGTCTCCTCTCTGTCTCCTCTCTGTCTCCTCTGTCATATCTCTGTCTCCTCTGTCTCCTCTCTGTCTCATCTCTGTCTCTTCCTCTGTCTCCTCTCTGTTCCTATCTGTCTCCTCTGTCATATTCTGTCTCCTCTCTGTCTCCTCTGTCTCCTCTCTGTCATATCTCTGTCTCCTCTCTGTCTCCTCTCTGTCTCCTCTCTGTCATATCTCTGTCTCCCTCTCTGTCTCCTCTGTCATTCTCTGTCTCCCTCTCTGTCTCCTTCTCTGTCTCCTCTCTGTCATATCTCTGTCTCCCTCTCTGTCTCCTCTCTGTCTCATCTCTGTCTCCTCTGTCATATCTCTGTCTCCTCTGTCTTATGTCTGTCTCCTCTCTGTCTCCTTCTGCCTCCTCTGTCTCCTCTGTCTCCTCTCTGTCTTCTCTGTCTCATCTCTGTCCCCTCTGTCATATCTCTGTCTCCTCTCTGTCTCCTCTCTGTCTCCTTCTCTGTCTCTTCTCTGTCTCCTCTCTGTCTCCTCTCTGTCTCCTCTCTGTCTCCTCTCTGTCTCCTCTTTGTCTCCTCTCTGTCTCCACTTGTCTCCTCACTGTCTCATTCTGTCTCCTCTCTGTCTCCTCTCTGTCTCATCTCTGTCTCCTCTCTGTCGATTCTGTCGATTCTGCCTCCTCTCTGTCTCCTCTGTCTTCTCTCTGTCTCCTCTCTGTCTCCTCTCTGTCTCCTCTGCCTCCTCTCTGTCTCCTCTCTGTCTCCTCTCTGTCTCCTCTTTGTCTCCCTCTGTTCTGCTCTGTCTCCTTCTCTGTCTTCTTCTGCCTCCTCCTCTCTGTCTCCTCTGTCTCCTCTCTGTCTTCTGTCTTGTCTCTGTCTCCTCTCTGTCTCCCTCTCTGTCTCCTCTGCCTCCCTCTCTGTCTCCTTCTCTGCCTCCTCTCTGTCTCCTCTCTCTGCCTCCTCTCTGTCTCCTCTCTGTCTCCTCTCTGTCTCCTCTCTGTCTCCTCTCTGTCGTATCTCTGTCTCCTCTCTGTCATATCTCTGTCTCCTCTCTGTCTCCTCTCTGTCATATCTCTGTCTCCTCTCTGTCTCCTCTCTGTCTCATCTCTGTCTCCTCTCTGTCTCCTCTCTGTCATATCTCTGTCTCCCCTCTGTCTTCTGTCTGTCTCCTCTCTGTCTCCTCTCTGCCTCCTCTCTGTCTCCTCTCTGTCTCCTCTCTGTCTCCTCTCTGTCTCCTCTCTGTCATATCTCTGTCTCCTCTCTGTCTCCTCTCTGTCTCCTCTCTGTCTGTCTCCTCTCTGTCTCCTCTCTGTCTCCTCTCTGTCATATCTCTGTCTCCTCTCTGTCTCCTCTCTGTCTCCTCTCTGTCTCCTCTCTGTCATATCTCTGTCTCCTCTCTGTCTCCTCTCTGTCTCCTCTCTGTCATATCTGTCTCTGTTCTCTTCTCTGTCTCCTCTCTGTCATATTCTGTCTCCTCTCTGTCATATCTCTGTCTCCCCTCTGTCTTCTGTCTGTCTCCTCTCTGTCTCCTCTCTGTCGTATCTCTGTCTCCTCTCTGTCATATCTCTGTCTCCTCTCTGTCTCCTCTCTGTCTCATCTCTGTCTCCTCTCTGTCTCCTCTCTGTCTCCTATCTGTCTCCTCTCTGTCATATCTCTGTCTCCTCTCTGTCTCCTCTCTGTCTCCTCTCTGTCATATCTCTGTCTCCTCTCTGTCTCCTCTCTGTCTCCTCTCTGTCTCCTCTCTGTCATCTCTCTGTCTCCTCTCTGTCTCCTCTCTGTCTCCTCTCTGTCTCCTCTCTGTCATATCTCTGTCTCCTCTCTGTCTCTTCTCTGTCTCCTCTCTGTCTCCTCTCTGTCTTCTCTCTGTCTCCTCTGTCTCCTCTTTGTCTCCTCTCTGTCTCCGCTCTGTCTCCTCTCTGTCTCATCTCTGTCTCCTCTCTGTCTCCTCTCTGTCTCATCTCTGTCTCCCTCTCTGTCGATTCTGTCGTATTCTGCATCTCTGTCTCCTCTCTGTCTCCTCTGTCTCCTCTCTGTCTCCCTCTGTCTCCTCTCTGCCTCCTCTCTGTCTCCTGTCTCCTCTCTCTCCTCTCTGTCTCCTCTTTGTCTCCTCTCTGTCTCCGCTCTGTCTCCTCTCTGTCTTCTCTCTGCCTCCTCTCTGTCTCCTCTCTGTCTCCTCTCTGTCTTCTGTCTTGTCTCTGTCTCCTCTCTGTCTCCTCTCTGTCTCCTCTCTGCCTCCTCTCTGTCTCCTCTCTGCCTCCTCTCTGTCTCCTCTCTGCCTCCTCTCTGTCTCCTCTCTGTCTCCTCTCTGTCTCCTCTCTGTCTCCTCTCTGTCGTATCTCTGTCTCCTCTCTGTCATATCTCTGTCTCCTCTCTGTCTCCTCTCTGTCATATCTCTGTCTCCTCTCTGTCTCCTCTCTGTCTCATCTCTGTCTCCTCTCTGTCTCCTCTGTCATATCTCTGTCTCCCTCTGTCTCTGTCTCTGTCTGTCTCCTCTCTGTCTCCTGTCTCTGTCTCCTCTCTGTCTGTCTCTGTCTCCTCTCTGTCTCCTCTCTGTCTCCTCTCTGTCTCCTCTCTGTCTCCTCTCTGTCTCCTCTCTGTCTCCCTCTCTGTCTCCTCTCTGTCTCCTCTCTGTCTCCCCTCTCTGTCTCCTCTCTCTGTCTCCTCTCTGTCTCCTCTCTGTCTCCTCTGTCTGTCTCCTCTCTGTCTCCTCTCTGTCTCCTCTCTGTCATCCTCTCTGTCTCCTCTCTGTCTCCTCTCTGTCTCCTCTCTGTCATATCTCTGTCTCCCTCTGTCTTCTCTCTGTCTCCTCTCTCTGTCTCCTCTCTGTCTTCTCTCTGTCTCCTCCATCTGTCTCCTCTCTGTCTCCTCTGTCTCATCTCTGTCTCCTCTCTGTCTCCTCTCTGTCTCCTATCTGTCTCTGTCTGTCATCTGTCTCCTCTCTGTCTCCTCTCTGTCTCCTCTCTGTCATCCTCTCTGTCTCCTCTCTGTCTCCTCTCTGTCTCCTCTCTGTCATATCTCTCTGTCTCCTCTCTGTCTCCTCTCTGTCTTCTCTCTGTCTCCTCTCTCTGTCTCATCTCTGTCTCCTCTCTGTCTCCTCCCTCTGTCTCCTCTCTGTCATATTCTGTCTCCTCTCTGTCTCCTCTCTGTCTCATCTCTGTCTCCTCTGTCATCCTTTCTGTCTCTCTCTGTCTCCTCTCTGTCTCCTCTCTGTCTCCTCTCTGTCTCCTCTGTCTCCTCTCTGTCTCCTCTCTGTCTCCTCTCTGTCTCATCTCTGTCCCCTCTCTGTCTCCTCTCTGTCTCCTCTCTGTCTCCTCTGTTCTCCTCGCTGTCATATCTCTGTCTCCTCTCTGTCATCTGTCTCCTTCTCTGTCTCCTCTCTGTCTCCTCTCTGTCTCATTCTGTCTCCTCTCTGTCTCTTCTCTGTCCTCTCTGTCTATCTCTGTCTCCTCTCTGTCTCCTCTTTGTCATCTCTGTCTTCTCTCTGTCTCCTCTGTCTCATCTCTGTCTCCTCTCTGTCGCCTCTCCCCTCTGTCTCCTCTCTGTCTCCTCTCTGTCTCCTCTCTGTCTTCTCTCTGTCCCTCCTGTCGTATTCTGTCTCCTCTGTCTCCTCTCTGTCTCCTCTCTGTCTCCCTCTCTGTCTCCTCCTCTGTCTCTTCTCTGTCTCCTCTCTGTCATATCTCTGTCTCCTTCTCTGTCTCCCTCTCTGTCTCCTCTCTGTCTCCTCTCTGTCTCCTCTCTGTCTCCTTCTCTGTTCCCTCTCTGTCATCCCTTCTCTGTCTCATCTCTGTCTCCTCTCTGTCTCCCTCTGTCTCTCTCTGTCATATTCTGTCTCTCTCTCTGTCTCCTCTGTCTCCTCTCTGTCTCCTCTCTGTCATATTCTGTCTCCTCTCTGTCTCCTCTCTGTCTCATCTCTGTCTCCTCTCTGTCTCCTCTCTGTCTCCTCTCTGACTCCTCTCTGTCTCCCTCTCTGCCTCCTCTCTGTCTCCTCTCTCTCTCTGTCTCATCTCTCTGTCTCATCTCTGTCCCCTCTGTCTTCTCTGTCTCCTCTCTGTCTCCTCTCTGTCTCCTCGCTGTCTCATCTCTGTCTCCTCTCTCTGTCATATATCTCTGTCTCCTCTCTGTCTCCTCTCTGTCTCCTCCTCTGTCTCCTCTCTGTCTCCTCTCTGTCTCCTCTCTGTCTCCCTCCTCTGTCATATCTTCTGTCTCCTCTCTGTCTCCTCTCTGTCTCCTCTCTGTCTCCTCTCTGTCTCCTCTGTCCTCTCTGTCTCCTCTCTGTCTCCTCTCTGTCTCCTCTGTCTCCTCTATGTCTTCTTCTCTGTCTCCTCTCTGTCTCCTCTCTGTCTCCCTCTCTGTCGATATCTGTCTCCCTCTGTCTCCTCTCTGTCTCCTCTCTGTCTCCTCTCTGTCTCCTCTCTGTCTCTCTCTGTCTCCTCTCTGTCTTCTCTCTGTCTCCTCTCTGTCTCCTCTCTGTCTCCTCTGTCTCCTCTCTGTCTCCTCTCTGTCTCCCTCTCTGTCTCCCTCTCTCTGTCTCCTCTGTCTCATCTCTGTCTATCTCTGTCTCCTCTCTGTCTCATCTCTGTCTCCTGTCTCCTCTCTCTGTCTCATCTCTGTCTCCTCTCTGTCTCCTCTCTGTCTCCTCTCTGTCTCCTCTCTGTCTCCCTCTGTCTTTCTCCTCTCTGTCTCATCTCTGTCTCCTCTCTGTCTCCTCTCTGTCTCCTCTCTGTCTCCTCTCTGTCTCCTCTCTGTCTCCTCTCTGTCTCCTTCTCTGTCTCCCTCTCTGTCTCCTCTCTGTCTCCCTCTTCCTCTCTGTCTCCTCTCTGTCTCCTCTCTGTCTCCCTCTCTGTCTCCTCCTCTGTCTCCCTCTCTGTCGTATCTCTGTCTCATCTCTGTCTCCTCTCTGTCTCCTCTCTGTCTCATCTCTGTCCTCTCTGTCTCCTCTCTGTCCTCTCCTTCTGTCTCCCTCTCTGTCTCCTCTCTGTCTCCTCTCTGTCTCATCTCTGTCTCCTCTCTGTCTCCTCTCTGTCTCCTCTCTGTCTCCTCTGTCTCCTCTCTGTCATATCTCTGTCTCCTCTCTGTCTCCCTCTCTGTCTCCTCTCTGTCTCCTCTCTGTCTCTCTCTGTCTCCTCTCTGTCTCCTCTCTGTCTCATCTCTGTCTCCTCTCTGTCTCTGTCTCCTCTCTGTCTCCTCTCTGTCTCCTCTCTGTCTCCTCTCTGTCTCCTCTCTGTCTCCTCTCTGTCTCTGTCTCATCTCTGTCTCCTCTCTGTCTACTGACTCTGTCTCCTCTCTGTCTCCTCTCTGTCTCCTCTCTGTCTCCTTTCTGTCTCCTCTCTGTCTCATCTCTGTCTCTGTCTCCTCTGTCTCCTCTCTGTCGATCTCTGTCTTCTCTCTGTCTCATCTCTGTCTCCTCTCTGTCTCCTCTGTCTCCTCTCCGTCTCCTCTCTGTCTCCTCTCTGTCTCCTCTCTGCCTCTTCTCTCTGTCTCCCTCTCTGTCTCCTCTCTGTCTCCTCTCTGTCTCTCTCTGTCTCATCTCTGTCTCCTCTCTGTCTCCTCTCTGTCTTCTCTCTGTCTCCCCTCTCTGTCTCCTCTGTCTCATCTCTGTCTCCTCTCTGTCTCCTCTCTGTCTCCTCTCTGTCTCCTCTCTGTCGTATCTCTGTCTCCTCTGTCTCCTCTCTGTCTCCTCTCTGTCTCCTCTCTGTCTCCTCTGTTCTGTCCTCTCTGTCTCTCTCTGTCTCCTCTCTGTCTCTCTCTCTGTCTCCTCTCTCTGTCTCCTCTCTGTCTCCTCTCTGTCGTATCTCTGTCTCCCTCTGTCTCCTCTCTGTCTCCTCTCTGTCTCCTCTCTGTCTCCTCTCTGTCTCATCTCTGTCTCCTCTCTGTCTCTGTCTCCTCTCTGCCTCCTCTCTGTCTCCTCTCTGTCTCCTCTCTGTCTCCTCTCTGTCTCCTCTCTGTCTCCTCTCTCTGTCTCCTCTCTGTCTCCTCTGTCTCATCTCTGTCTCATCTCTGTCTCCTCTCTGTCTCCTCTCTGTCTCCTCTCTGTCGTATCTCTGTCTCCTCTCTGTCTCCTCTCTGTCTCCTCTCTGTCTCTCTCTGTCTCCTCTCTGTCTCCTCTCTGTCTCCTCTCTGTCTCCTCTCTGTCTCTCTCTGTCTCCTCTCTGACTCCTCTCTGTCTCCTCTCTGTCTCCTCTCTGTCTCCTCTGTCTCATCTTCTGCCCCCTTCTCTGTCTCTCCTCTGTCTCCCTAATCTGACTCCTGCTCTCTGTCTCCTCTCTGTCGTATCTATGTCTCCCTCTGTCTCCTCTCTCTGTCTCCTCTCTCTGTCTTCTCTGTCTCCTCTCTGTCTTCTCTCTGTCTCCTCCTCTGTCTATCTCTGTCCTTATCTCTGTCTCCTCTCTGCCTCCTCTGTCTCCTCTCTGTCTCATGTCATATCTCTGTCTCCTCTCTGTCTCCTCTCTGTCTCCCTATCTGTCTCATCTCTGTCTCCTCTCTGTTTCCCTCTCTGTCTCCTCTGTCTCATCTCTGTCTCTCTCTGTTCTCTCTGTCTCCTCTCTGTCTCATCTCTCTGTCTCCTCTCTGTCTCATCTCTGTCTCCTCTGTCTCCTCTCTGTCATATCTCTGTCTCCTCTCTGTCTCCTCTCTGTCTCCTCTCTGTCTATCTCTGTCTCCTCTCTGTCTCCTCTCTGTCTCCTCTCTGTCTCCTCTCTGTCTCCTCTCTGTCTCCTCTCTGTCTCCTCTCTGTCTCCTCTCTGTCTCCTCTCTGTCTCATCTCTGTCTCCTCTCTGTCTCCTCTCTGTCTCCTCTCTGTCTCCTCTCTGTCTCCTCTCTGTCTCATCTCTGTCTCCTCTCTGTCTCCTCTCTCTGTCTCTCCTCTCTGTCTCCTCTCTGTCTCCTCTCTGTCTCATCTCTGTCTCCTCTCTGTCATATCTCTGTCTCCTCTCTGTCTCCTCTCTGTCCCATATCTGTCTCCTCTCTGTCTCCTCTCTGTCTCCTCTCTGTCTCCTCTCTGTCATATCTCTGTCTCCTCTCTGTCTCCTCTCTGTCTCCTCTCTGTCTCCTCTCTGTCTCCTCTCTGTCTCCTCTCTGTCTCCTCTCTGTCCCCTCTCTGTCATATCTCTGTCTCCTCTCTGTCTCCTCTCTGTCTTCTCTCTGTCTCCTCTCTGTCTCATCTCTGTCTCCTCTCTGTCGTATCTCTGTCTCCTCTCTGTCTCCTCTCTGTCTCCTCTCTGTCTCCTCTCTGTCTCCTCTCTGTCTTCTCTCTGTCTCCTCTCTGTCTCATCTCTGTCTCCTCTCTGTCGTATCTCTGTCTCCTCTCTGTCTCATCTCTGTCTCCTCTCTGTCTCCTCTCTGTCTCCTCTCTGTCTCTTCTCTGTCTCCTCTGTCTCCTCTCTGTCTCCTCTCTGTCTCCTCTCTGTCTCATCTCTGTCTCCTCTCTGTCTCTCTCTGTCGTATCTCTGTCTCCTCTCTCTCTGTCTCCTCTCTGTCTCTCTCTCTGTCTCCTCTCTGTCTCCTTCTGTCTCCTCTCTGTCTCCTATCTCTGTCTCCTCTCTGTCTCATCTCTGTCTCATCTCTCTGTCTCCTCTCTGTCTCCTCTCTGTCTCCTCTCTGTCTCCTCTGTCTCCTCTCTGTCTCCTCTCTGTCTCCTCTCTGTCTCCTCTGTCTCTCTCTGTCTCTTCTCTGTCTCCTCTCTGTCGTATCTCTGTCTCCTCTCTGTCGTATCTCTGTCTCCTCTCTGTCTCCTCTCTGTCTCATCTCTGTCTCCTCTCTGTCTCATCTCTGTCTCCTCTCTGTCTCCTCTCTGTCTCCTCTCTGTTGTCTTATCTCTGTCTCATCTCTGTCTCCTCTCTGTCTCCTCTCTGTCTCCTCTCTGTCGTATCTCTGTCTCCTATCTGTCTCCTATCTGTCTCCTCTCTGTCTCCTCTCTGTCTCCTCTCTGTTGTATCTCTGTCTTATCTCTGTCTCCTCTCTGTCTCCTCTCTGTCTCCTCTCTGTCTCATCTCTGTCTCCTCTCTGTCGTATCTCTGTCTCCTCTCTGTCTCCTCTCTGTCTCCTCTCTGTCTCCTCTCTGTCTCCTCTCTGTCGTATCTCTGTCTCCTCTCTGTCTCCTCTCTGTCTCCTCTCTGTCTCCTCTCTGTCTCCTCTCTGTCTCCTCTCTGTCTCCTCTCTGTCTCCTCTCTGTCTCCTCTCTGTCTCCTCTCTGTCTCCTCTCTGTCTCATCTCTGTCTCCTCTCTGTCTCCTCTCTGTCGTATCTCTGTCTCCTCTCTGTCTCCTCTCTGTCTCATCTCTGTCTCCTCTCTGTCTCCTCTCGGTCTCCTCTCTGTCTCCTCTCTGTCTCCTCTCTGTCGTATCTCTGTCTCTTCTCTGTCATATCTCTGTCTCCTCTCTGTCTCCTCTCTGTCTCCTCTCTGTCTCCTCTCTGCTCCTCTCTGTCTCATCTCTGTCTCCTCTCTGTCTCCTCTCTGTCTCATCTCTGTCTCCTCTCTGTCTCCTCTCTGTCTCATCTCTGTCTCCTCTCTGTCTCCTCTCTGTCGTATCTCTGTCTCCTCTCTGTCTCATCTCTGTCTCCTCTCTGTCTCCTCTCTGTCGTATCCCTGTCTCCTCTCTGTCTCCTCTATGTCTCATCTCTGTCTCCTCTCTGTCTCCTCTCTGTCTCCTCTCTCTCCTCTCTGTCTCCTCTCTGTCTCCTCTCTGTCTATCTCTGTCTCTTCTCTGTCGTATCTCTGTCTCCTCTCCGTCTCCTCTCTGTCTCCTCTCTGCCTCCTCTCTGCCTCCTCTCTGTCGTATCTCTGTCTCCTCTCTGTCTCCTCTCTGTCTCATCTCTGTCTCCTCTCTGTCTCCTCTCTGTCTCCTCTCTGTCTCATCTCTGTCTCCTCTCTGTCTCCTCTCTGTCTCCTCTCTGTCTTATCTCTGTCTCCTCTCTGCCTCCTCTCTGTCTCATCTCTGTCTCCTCTCTGTCTCCTCTCTGCCTCCTCTCTGTCTCCTCTCTGTCTCCTCTCTGCCTCCTCTCTGTCTCCTCTCTGTCTCCTCTCTGTCGTATCTCTGTCTCCTCTCTGTCTCCTCTCTGTCTCCTCTCTGTCTCCTCTCTGTCGTATCTCTGTCTCATCTCTGTCTCATCTCTGTCTCATCTCTGCCTCCTCTCTGTCGTATCTCTGTCTCATCTCTGTCTCATCTCTGTCTCATCTCTGTCTCCTCTCTGTCGTATCTCTGTCTCCTCTCTGTCTCATCTCTGTCTCCTCTCTGTCTCCTCTCTGACTCCTCTCTGTCTCCTCTCTGTCGTATCTCTGTCTTCTCTCTGCCTCCTCTCTGTCTCCTCTCTGTCTCATCTCTGTCTTCTCTCTGTCTCCTCTCTGTCTCCTCTCTGTCTCCTCTCTGCCTCATCTCTGTCTCCTCTCTGTCTCATCTCTGTCTCCTCTCTGTCTCCTCTCTGTCTCCTCTCTGTCTTCTCTCTGTCTCCTCTCTGTCTCCTCTCTGTCTTCTCTCTGTCTCCTCTCTGTCTTCTCTCTGTCTCTTCTCTGTCGTATCTCTGACTCCTCGCTGTCATATCTCTGTCTTCTCTCTCAATGCTCCTTCTCTGGGCCCAATCCTAACTGAAGATGGGATTTTTTAACTTTCATATATAACCATGCATTGATGTCCATGAGATTTTACCTCAAGACAGGTATCTACCTCTCTCTCTCTCTCTCTCTCTCTCTCTCTCTCTCTCTCTCTCTCTCTCTCTCTCTCTCTCTCATCCCTCCTACTGTCTTCCCTCTCTCCCTCTTTGTCTCTCGCCCTCCCTCCTCTCTCCTACCTCATTTCCCCTGCTCTCTCACTCTCTCTCTACCACTCTCTCTTGCTTACCCTCACTCACTCTCTCCATCCCTCCTACTCCACCCTTTCTCTCTCTCTCTCCCTCCCTTTCTCTCTCCCTTTCTCTCTCTCTCTCTCTCTCTCTCGCTCTAGTGCGGGGGCGGGCCGAACAGGCTGTTTCATAGTGATTGACATCATGCTGGACATGGCAGAGAGAGAGGGCGTGGTGGACATTTATAACTGTGTCAGAGAGCTGCGCTCCAGGAGAGTCAACATGGTGCAGACTGAGGTACAGTACAGACAGACAGACAGACAGACAGACAGACAGACAGACAGACAGACAGACAGACAGACAGACAGACAGACAGACAGACAGACAGACAGACAGACAGACAGACAGACAGAGGTAAAGTACTGACAGTGATACAGTACTGACAGAGGAACAGTACTGACAGTGATACAGTACTGACAGTGATACAGTACTGACAGTGATACAGTACTGACAGAGGAACAGTACTGACAGTGATACAGTACTGACAGTGATAAAGTACTGACAGTGATACAGTACTGACAGTGATACAGTACTGACAGTGATAAAGTACTAACAGTGATACAGTACTGACAGAGGAACAGTACTGACAGTGATACAGTACTGACAGAGGAACAGTACTGACAGTGATACAGTACTGACAGTGATACAGTACTGACAGTGATACAGTACTGACAGAGGAACAGTACTGACAGAGGAACAGTACTGACAGTGATACAGTACTGACAGAGGAACAGTACTGACAGTGATACAGTACTGACAGAGGAACAGTACTGACAGTGATACAGTACTGACAGTGATACAGTACTGACAGAGGAACAGTACTGACAGAGGAACAGTACTGACAGTGATACAGTACTGACAGAGGAGCAGTACTGACAGTGATACAGTACTGACAGAGGAACAGTACTGACAGAGGAACAGTACTGACAGAGGAACAGTACTGACAGTGATACAGTACTGACAGAGGAACAGTACTGACAGTGATACAGTACTGACAGAGGAACAGTACTGACAGTGATACAGTACTGACAGAGGAACAGTATTGCTGTAGGACACACCATGTGCTACATAATCATCCTAATAATGAATTTCTATAGTGTTGTCTCGGGTGTTCAAGGTGTTTCACAATGTTCAATGTAGCCTCTCAGGACTTCTTAGGTAGGTGTACGATTATCAATGTCAAGAGGCCCAGTGTGTTATGGCACCTGTGATAACTAAGTCACTGGTTCAATCCCCAGCCCAGCTACAACAGGAAATGGGGGACACTCCTCCACTACCCACATGGGGTTCAGAAAGATACAAATTCATCAAAACATCAACACTGATTTTCCACCAAAAAACGCAAATATTCGCATTACATTGAGGCTACAGCTCTCAATAACAAATACTATCTCCTGTTCTCCTTAAAGACACTGAGAAGGAGGGCATAACAAGCTCACTCTAATCCAGATCACTCAACCCCATAACCCCACACCATCCACCCCCCTCCAGTCTTCCACCCACACACCCACCCAGCCAGACAGCCGTGGCTTCAGGCTTGATGTAAACCAGTTGTGAAGTGACATTTTTGAGATGAGCTGTCACTTTTGTACCTTTCCCTTTACACTCTTAAGGTCAATGACACGACACTCGATGATGTCATCGGTTAAAGGAACAGCAGGGTTCTATTGGTGTTTCAGAACCTTGGTGTCTAAACATCACTAATGATTCTAAGACAGGTATTTTAACTTTACCTGAAGCTCAGTTGCACTAAAATGTCAACAACAACAAGAAAAAAACCATTTGTTTATTGCACAAACACACCTGGGCCCGGTTTCCCAAAAGCACCTGGGCCCGGTTTCCCAAAAGCACCTGGGCCCGGTTTCCCAAAAGCACCTGGGCCCGGTTTCCCAAAAGCACCTGGGCCCGGTTTCCCAAAAGCAACAACATAGTTGTTAACGTTGCACTTGTAGTTCAGTTGGTAGAGCATGGCACTTGTAAAGCCAGGGTTGTGGGTTCGACTCCCACGGGGGGGACCAGAAAATGTACGTGCTCACTACTGTAAGTCGCGCTGGATAAAAGCCAAGCTAAACAACTAACGTGTAAAACGCTTGTATTCTAACGCCTGCCTCAGACCACTCTAGAACAGCTAAGTGTGTCGTAAGATGCTTTTTTGCCCTCCCGCGTCACTTTATACACACAAGATCTCTGCTAAACATAGAACCAATGTCTTTGCAAATGTTACAGACAAGGGAAGTATAAAAAGACACTTAACAACCACTCTGGGATATGTGGGACGCTCGACAACAGATGAAGTGATTGCAGTGCGCCAAATTCAAACCAACAGAAATCACATAATTAAAATTCCTCAAACATACATATACATATTTTACACCATTTTAAAGATAGTCACAAAAAACCATATAGCCATTTTCCAGCCAAGGAGAGGGCTCACAGAAATAGCGATTAAATTAATCACTAACCTTTGATGATCTTCATCAGATGGCACTCACAGGACTTCATGTTACACAATAAATGCGATAAAGTTAATATTTATGTCCAAAAGCCTCATTTGAAATTGGTGTATTATGATCAGAAATGCATTGTCTCAAACAAACATACGGTGAAAGTGCAGAGAGCCACATAAAATTACAGAAATACTCATCATAAACATTGATAAAATATACAAGTGTTATGCATGGAAATATAGATACACTGCTCCTTAATGCAACCGCTGTGTCAGATTTCAAAAAAGCTTTACGGCGAAAGCACACCTTGAGATTGTTAGGTCAGTGCCAAGTCACAGCAAAACATCCAGCGATTTTCCAAAGAAGGAGAGGTGTCAGAAAAGTCAGAAATAGCATTATAAATATTCACTTACCTTTGATGATCTTGATTGGAATGCACTCCCAGGAATCCGAGTTCCACAATAAATGTTTGTTTTGTTCGATAAAGTCCATAATTTATGTCCAAATACCTCCTTTTTCGTTCGTTCATTTCGCCCAGTAATCCAAATGCATAATGCGCGATCACTTGTTCAGACGAAATGTCAAAATAAATTATATTACAGTTCATACAAACATGTCAAACAATGTATAGAATCAATCTTTAGGATGTTTTTATCATAAATCTTCAATATTGTTCCAACCCAGAGAATTCCTTTTGTCTTTAGAAATGCAATGGAACCCCAGCTACCTCTCACGGGAGCATGCGTGATCAGCGATCAGTTCATGGCATTCTGCCAGACCTCTGGTTGAAACAGCTCTCATTCTCTCCCCCTGCATAGTACAAGCCTCAAACAAGGTTCTAAAGACTGTTGACATCTAGTGGAAGCCTTAGGTAGTGCAATATGACCCCATAGACACTGTATATTCGATAGGCTTGTGACTTGAAAAACTACAAACCTCACATTTCCCACTTCCTGGTTGGATTTTCTCTCAGGTTTTTTGCCTGCCATATGAGTTATGTTATACTCACAGACATCATTCAAACAGTTTTAGAAACTTCAGAGTGTTTTCTATACACTGTCAGTGTATTTCATGATGTGTAACCTAACATGTTCTTATTTATTTAACTAGGCAAGTCAGTTAAGAACAAATTCTCATTTACAATGACGGCCTACCGGGGAACAATGGGTTAACTGCCTTGTTCCGGGGCAGGACGTCAGATTATATATATTTTTTCTTGTCAGCTCAGGGATTCGATCCAGAAACCTTAACTACTAGGCTACCTGCCGCCCCAACATGTGATCAATGATATGCCAAATCTGTGATTTTGTGCATTATTATAGGGCATAAAGCATCAGATTAAGCCACCTCATTATGTGCAGCCGTGATTGGTAATCTCTCTCTAGGAGCTGATCCCATCAATATTGGAAAATAATTCCAATGTTAAGGAAAGATTTGAATGGAGAAAGCTGATCCATTGTCAGTTTGGTGAAATAATTGCAATGTTCAAGGTCAGATTTGAATGGAGAAAGCTGATCCATTGTCAGTTTGGTGAAATAATTCTAATGTTCAAGGTCAGATTTGAATGGAGAAAGCTGATCCATTGTCAGTTTGGTGAAATAATTGTAATGTTCAAGGTCAGATTTGAATGGAGAAAGCTGATCCATTGTCAGTTTGGTGAAATAATTCTAATGTTCAAGGTCAGATTTGAATGGAGAAAGCTGATCCATTGTCAGTTTGGTGAAATAATTCTAATGTTCAAGGTCAGATTTGAATTGAGAAAGCTGATCCATTGTCAGTTTGGTGAAATAATTGTAATGTTCAAGGTCAGATTTGAATGGAGAAAGCTGATCCATTGTCAGTTTGGTGAAATAATTGTAATGTTCAAGGTCAGATTTGAATGGAGAAAGCTGATCCATTGTCAGTTTGGTGAAATAATTCTAATGTTCAAGGTCAGATTTGAATGGAGAAAGCTGATCCATTGTCAGTTTGGTTCAAGGTCAGATTTGAATGGAGAAAGCTGATCCATTGTCAGTTTGGTGAAATAATTGTAATGTTCAAGGTCAGATTTGAATGGAGAAAGCTGATCCATTGTCAGTTTGGTGAAATAATTCTAATGTTCAAGGTCAGATTTGAATGGAGAAAGCTGATCCATTGTCAGTTTGGTGAAATAATTATAATGTTCAAGGTCAGATTTGAATGGAGAAAGCTGATCCATTGTCAGTTTGGTGAAATAATTGTAATGTTCAAGGTCAGATTTGAATGGAGAAAGCTGATCCATTGTCAGTTTGGTGAAATAATTCTAATGTTCAAGGTCAGATTTGAATGGAGAAAGCTGATCCATTGTCAGTTTGGTGAAATAATTCTAATGTTCAAGGTCAGATTTGAATGGAGAAAGCTGATCCATTGTCAGTTTGGTGAAATAATTCTAATGTTCAAGGTCAGATTTGAATGGAGAAAGCTGATCCATTGTCAGTTTGGTGAAATAATTCTAATGTTCAAGGTCAGATTTGAATGGAGAAAGCTGATCTGAGAGCTCCCTTTGTTTCCATCCTATCAGTATCAACACTACGCCTCAACAACCTTAGTGAACCTTCTCTCAGTGTGGTGTTCTGGGAAAACACACGTTACATCTTCGGGCCGTTGTCGGAACGAGGCATCGTTAAAGAAACAACAGTCAGAAGTCTAAGTTTCCATCGCTGTCGGGAAACTGGACCCAGAACAGCAAATCTGAAAGGTAACGGGTGGCCTCAGGGTTAGAAACCGTGCCAAAGAAATAAAACACCTGCGAGGGATAAACAAACACACCCCACACCCGAATCCCCCCTCCACACACACACACACACACACTCACACACACACACACACACACACACACACACACACACACACACACACACACACACACACACACACACACACACACACACACACACTCACATACACACACACACACTATCACACTCACACACTCTCTCTCACACACTCACACTCACACACACACTCTCACTCACACACACACACACACACACACACACTCTCACTCTCACACGCTCTCACACACACACACACACACACACACACTCACACACTCTCTCTCACACACACACACACACACACACACACACACTCACACGCTCTCACACACACACACACACACACACACACACACACACACACACACACACACACACACACTCACACACACACACACACACACACACACACACACACACACACACACACACACACACACACACACACACACACACACACACACACACACACTCACACACACACACACACACACACACACACACACACACACACACACAGTCTCTCTCTCACACACACACACACACACACTCTCTCACACACACACACACACACACACACACACACACACACACACACACACACACACACACACACACACACACACTCACACACACACAAACACACACACTCTCACACACACACACTCTCACACACAGACACACTCTGTGAAGGTCAGTGAACTGTTTGTCATTCAGTCATTTGTTCTCCAGTTGCTGAAGTCCTGATCGGCACGTCGTCGTCTCTGAAACATTTGCCCGTTAAATCCAATGACGCCTGTTATTTAAAAGGAATCGGGGTGAAATGATGCATTCAGCTCCACTATGGATGGCTCCCTGTTGAGTCCTTCAGTAGCAAACCTAACGCAACACAACGCAACACAACGCTACACAATGCCAGCCTGGCATAAAGCAGCAGCCATGAACTCTCCCTGGGTGATGTCACCCACCCTCATCATTGAGCTAAACCTGCTCGTTTACAAGCAAGTAAAAATATTTTATTATTCTCTTATTGTCTAACTTCTGCCAGCCTGCCAGCCGCCCAGCTTCAGCAGCTGTGAAAAGAGACTGGGTGCTCTCTCTCTCTCTCTCTCTCTCTCTCTCTCTCTCTCTCTCTCTCTCTCTCTCTCTCTCTCTCTCTCTCTCTCTCTCTCTCTCTTATATATATATGACACACATCAACCCCATCACCCTGAACATACCGTCCCAACAGATCCACAGACGACGCAATCTCAATTGCACTTCAGACTGTCCTCTCCCACCTGACCAAGAGGGGAAGTAACTATGTGAGAATGCTGTTCATTGACTACAGCTTAGCATTCTACACCATAGTGCCCTCCAAGCTCATCACCAAGCTATGGACTCTGGGACTGAACCCCTCCTTCTGCCGACACCAGGTGGTAAGGGTAGGTAACAACACATCTGCCACGCTGATCCACAACACGGGCGCCCTCAGGGGTGTGTCCTCAGTCCCCTCCTGTACTCCCTGTTCACCCACGACTACGTGGCCGGGCACGGCTCCAACACCATCATTACATTTTGCTGACGACACGACTGTGGTAGGCCTAATCACCAACGATAATGAGGGAGGAGGTCAGTGACCTGGCAGTGTGGTGCCAGGACAACAACCTCTCCCTCAACGTCAGCAAGATAAAGGAGCTGATTGTGGACCACAGGAAACGGAGGGGCCCCCATCCACATTTACGGGGCTGTAGTGGAGTACTCAGTACTCTGTTGTAGCACCTTTTGCAGTTATTACAGCCTCGAGTCTTCTTGGGTACAAGCTTGTCACACCAGTGTTTGGGAGTTTCTCCCATTCTTCTCCGCAGATCCTCTCAAGCTCTGTCAGGTTGGATGGGGAGTGGCACTGCGCAACAATTTTTATGTCTCTCCAGAGATGTTCGAGTCCAGGCTTTGGCTGGGCCACTCAAGGACATTCAGAGACTTGCCCCGAAGCCAGTACCTGTGTTGTATTGGCTGTGTGCTTAGTTAGGGTCGTTGTCCTGTTGGAAGGTGAACCTTCGCCCCAGTCTGAGGTCCTGAGCGCTCTGAAGCAGGTTTTGCTCCGTTCATCTTTCCTTCGATCCTGACTAGTTTCCCAGTCTCTGCCACTGAAAAACATCCCCACAGCATGATGCTGCCACCACCATGCTTCACCGTAGGGATGTTGCCAGGTTTCCTCCAGACGTGACGCTAGGCATTCAGGCCAAAGAGTTCAATCTTAGTTTCATCAGACCAGAGAATCTTGTTTCTCATAGTCCGAGAGTCCTCGCATTTTGGCGAACTCTAAGCGAAATGTCTTGTGCCTTTTACTGAGGAGTGGATTCCGTCTGGCAATTTTACCATAAAGGCCTGATTGGTGGTGCTGCAGAGATGGTTGTCCTTCTGGAAGGTTCTCCCATCTCCACAGAGTAACTCTGGAGCTCTGTCATAGTGACCATCGGGTTCTTGGTCACCACCCTGACCAAGGCCCTTTTCCCCGAAATGCTCAGGTGGCCGGCTTGGTGGTTCTAAACTTCTTCCATTTCAGAATGATGGAGGCCACGGTGTTCTTGGTGACCTTCAATGCTGCAGAAATGTCTTGGTACCCTTCCCCAGATCTGTGCCTCGACACAATCCTCTCTCAGAGCTCTACGGACAATTCCTTCGACCCCATGTTTTGTTTTTTGCTCTGACAATCACTGTCAACTGTGGGACCTTATATGGGCAGGTGTGAGCCTTTCCAAATCATGTCAAATCAAATTAACATGCCACAGGTGGACTCCAATCAAGTTGTAGAAACAGCTCAAGGATGATCAATGGAAACAGGATGCACCTGAGCTCAATGTTGAGTCTCATAGCAAGTGGTCTGAATACTTATGTAAATAAGGTATTTCAGTTTATTTTTTAAATAAATTTGCTAAAAAATCTAAAAAACTAATTTTGCTTGGTCATTATGGGGTATTGTGTGTATATTTATGAGGGGAAAAAATATTAAATCAATTGTAGAGTAAGGCTGTAATGTCCTCTCAGACAAAACCTACACACATTCACATACACTACCTATACACACACAACACACACACACACACACATACATACACAACACACACACACATAAAAACCCACTTTTCTACTCTCCCTGCATATAGTTCCACAGTTATCTGGTACTCCCTGTATATAGCTCCATATTGATCTGGTACTCCCTGTATATAGCTCCACATTGATCTGGTACTCCCTGTATATAGCTCCACATTGATCTGGTACTCCCTGTATATAGCTCCACATTGATCTGGTACTCCCTGTATATAGCTCCACATTGATCTGGTACTGGTACTCCCTGTATATAGTTCCACATTGATCTGGTACTGGTACTCCCTGTATATAGCTCCACATTGATCTGGTACTGGTACCCTGTATATAGTTCCACATTGATCTGGTACTCCCTGTATATAGCTCCACATTGATCTGGTACTGGTACCCTGTATATAGCTCCACATTGATCTGGTACTCCCTGTATATAGCTCCACATTGATCTGGTACTCCCTGTATATAGCTCCACATTGATCTGGTACTCCTGTATATAGCTCCACATTGATCTGGTACTCCTGTATATAGCTCCACATTGATCTGGTACTCCCTGTATATAGCTCCACATTGATCTGGTACTCCCTGTATATAGCTCCACATTGATCTGGTACTTCCTGTATATAGCTCCACATTGATCTGGTACTCCCTGTATATAGCTCCACATTGATCTGGTACTCCCTGTATATAGCTCCACATTGATCTGGTACTCCCTGTATATAGCTCCACATTGATCTGGTACTCCCTGTATATAGCTCCACATTGATCTGGTACTCCATGTATATAGCTCCACATTGATCTGGTACTCCTGTATATAGCTCCACATTGATCTGGTACTCCCTGTATATAGCTCCACATTGATCTGGTACTCCCTGTATATAGCTCCACGTTGATCTGGTACTCCCTGTATATAGCTCCACATTGATCTGGTACTCCCTGTATATAGCTCCACATTGATCTGGTACTCCCTGTATATAGCTCCGCATTGATCTGGTACTCCCTGTAGCTCAACATTGATCTGGTACTCCCTGTATATAGCTCCACATTGATCTGGTACTCCCTGTATATAGCTCCACATTTATCTGGTACTCCCTGTATATAGCTCCACATTGATCTGGTACTTCCTGTATATAGTTCCACATTGATCTGGTGCTCCCTGTATATAGCTCCACATTGATCTGGTACTCCCTGTATATAGCTCCACATTGATCTGGTACTCCCTGTATATAGCTCCACATTGATCTGGTACTCCCTGTATATGGCTCCACATTGATCTGGTACTGGTACTCCCTGTATATAGCTCCACATTGATCTGGTACTCCCTGTATATAGCTCCACATTGATCTGGTACTCCCTGTATGTAGCTCCACATTGATCTGGTACTCCCTGTATATAGCTCCACATTGATCTGGTACTCCCTGTATATAGCTCCACATTGATCTGGTACTGGTACTCCCTGTATATAGCTCCACATTGATCTGGTACTCCCTGTATATAGCTCCACATTGATCTGGTACTCCCTGTATATAGCTCCACATTGATCTGGTACTCCCTGTAGCTCCACATTGATCTGGTACTTCCTGTAGCTCCACATTGATCTGGTACTTCCTGTAGCTCCACATTGATCTGGTACTCCCTGTAGCTCCACATTGATCTGGTACTTCCTGTAGCTCCACCTTGATCTGGTACTCCCTGTAGCTCCACATTGATCTGGTACTCCCTGTAGCTCCACATTGATCTGGTACTCCCTGTATATAGCTCCACATTGATCTGGTACTCCCTGTATAAAGCTCCACATTGATCTGGTACTCCCTGTATATAGCTCCACATTGATCTGGTACTCCCTCTATATAGCTCCACATTGATCTGGTACTCCCTGTAGCTCCACATTGATCTGGTACTCCCTGTATATAGCTCCACATTGATCTGGTACTCCCTGTATATAGCTCCACATTGATCTTGTACTCCCTGTATATAGCTCCACATTGATCTGGTACTCCCTCTATATAGCTCCACATTGATATGGTACTCCCTGTAGCTCCACATTGATCTGGTACTCCCTGTATATAGCTCCACATTGATCTGGTACTCCCTGTATATAGCTCCACATTGATCTGGTACTCCCTGTATATAGCTCCACATTGATCTGGTACTCCCTGTATATAGCTCCACATTGATCTCGTACTCCCTGTATATAGCTCCACATTGATCTGGTACTCCCTCTATATAGCTCCACATTGATCTGGTACTCCCTGTAGCTCCACATTGATCTGGTACTCCCTGTATATAGCTCCACATTGATCTGGTACTCCCTGTATATAGCTCCACATTGATCTGGTACTCCCTCTATATAGCTCCACATTGATCTGGTACTCCCTGTAGCTCCACATTGATCTGGTACTCCCTGTATATAGCTCCACATTGATCTGGTACTCCCTGTATATAGCTCCACATTGATCTTGTACTCCCTGTATATAGCTCCACATTGATCTGGTACTCCCTCTATATAGCTCCACATTGATCTGGTACTCCCTGTAGCTCCACATTGATCTGGTACTCCCTGTATATAGCTCCACATTGATCTGGTACTCCCTGTATATAGCTCCACATTGATCTGGTACTCCTGTATATAGCTCCACATTGATCTGGTACTCCTGTATATAGCTCCACATTGATCTCGTACTCCCTGTATATAGCTCCACATTGATCTGGTACTCCCTCTATATAGCTCCACATTGATCTGGTACTCCCTGTAGCTCCACATTGATCTGGTACTCCCTGTATATAGCTCCACATTGATCTGGTACTCCCTGTATATAGCTCCACATTGATCTGGTACTCCCTGTATATAGCTCCACATTGATCTGGTACTCCCTGTATATAGCTCCACATTGATCTGGTACTCCCTCTATATAGCTCCACATTGATCTGGTACTCCCTGTAGCTCCACATTGATCTGGTACTCCCTGTATATAGCTCCACATTGATCTGGTACTCCCTGTATATAGCTCCACATTGATCTCGTACTCCTGTATATAGCTCCACATTGATCTGGTACTCCCCTCTATATAGCTCCACATTGATCTGGTACTCCCTGTAGCTCCACATTGATCTGGTACTCCTGTATATAGCTCCACATTGATCTGGTACTCCCTGTATATAGCTCCACATTGATCTGGTACTCCCTGTATATAGCTCCACATTGATCTGGTACTCCCTGTATATAGCTCCACATTGATCTGGTACTCCCTCTATATAGCTCCACATTGATCTGGTACTCCCTGTAGCTCCACATTGATCTGGTACTCCCTGTATATAGCTCCACATTGATCTGGTACTCCCTGTATATAGCTCCACATTGATCTCGTACTCCCTGTATATAGCTCCACATTGATCTGGTACTCCCTCTATATAGCTCCACATTGATCTGGTACTCCCTGTAGCTCCACATTGATCTGGTACTCCCTGTATATAGCTCCACATTGATCTGGTACTCCCTGTATATAGCTCCACATTGATCTGGTACTCCCTGTATATAGCTCCACATTGATCTGGTACTCCCTGTATATAGCTCCACATTGATCTCGTACTCCCTGTATATAGCTCCACATTGATCTGGTACTCCCTCTATATAGCTCCACATTGATCTGGTACTCCCTGTAGCTCCACATTGATCTGGTACTCCCTGTATATAGCTCCACATTGATCTGGTACTCCCTGTATATAGCTCCACATTGATCTGGTACTCCCTGTATATAGCTCCACATTGATCTCGTACTCCCTGTATATAGCTCCACATTGATCTGGTACTCCCTCTATATAGCTCCACATTGATCTGGTACTCCCTGTAGCTCCACATTGATCTGGTACTCCCTGTATATAGCTCCACATTGATCTGGTACTCCCTGTATATAGCTCCACATTGATCTCGTACTCCCTGTATATAGCTCCACATTGATCTGGTACTCCCTCTATATAGCTCCACATTGATCTGGTACTCCCTGTAGCTCCACATTGATCTGGTACTCCCTGTATATAGCTCCACATTGATCTGGTACTCCCTGTATATAGCTCCACATTGATCTGGTACTCCCTGTATATAGCTCCACATTGATCTGGTACTGGTACTCCCTGTAGCTCCACATTGATCTGGTACTCCCTTTAGCTCCACATTGATCTGGTACTCCCTGTATATAGCTCCACATTGATCTGGTACTCCCTGTATATAGCTCCACATTGATCTCGTACTCCCTGTATATAGCTCCACATTGATCTGGTACTCCCTCTATATAGCTCCACATTGATCTGGTACTCCCTGTAGCTCCACATTGATCTGGTACTCCTGTATATAGCTCCACATTGATCTGGTACTCCCTGTATATAGCTCCACATTGATCTCGTACTCCTGTATATAGCTCCACATTGATCTGGTACTCCTCTATATAGCTCCACATTGATCTGGTACTCCCTGTAGCTCCACATTGATCTGGTACTCCCTGTATATAGCTCCACATTGATCTCGTACTCCCTGTATATAGCTCCACATTGATCTGGTACTCCCTCTATATAGCTCCACATTGATCTGGTACTCCCTGTAGCTCCACATTGATCTGGTACTCCCTGTATATAGCTCCACATTGATCTGGTACTCCCTGTATATAGCTCCACATTGATCTCGTACTCCCTGTATATAGCTCCACATTGATCTGGTACTCCCTCTATATAGCTCCACATTGATCTGGTACTCCCTGTAGCTCCACATTGATCTGGTACTCCCTGTATATAGCTCCACATTGATCTGGTACTCCCTGTATATAGCTCCACATTGATCTGGTACTCCCTGTATATAGCTCCACATTGATCTGGTACTCCCTGTATATAGCTCCACATTGATCTCGTACTCCCTGTATATAGCTCCACATTGATCTCGTACTCCCTGTATATAGCTCCACATTGATCTGGTACTCCCTCTATATAGCTCCACATTGATCTGGTACTCCCTGTATATAGCTCCACATTGATCTGGTACTCCCTGTATATAGCTCCACATTGATCTCGTACTCCCTGTATATAGCTCCACATTGATCTGGTACTCCCTCTATATAGCTCCACATTGATCTGGTACTCCCTGTAGCTCCACATTGATCTGGTACTCCCTGTATATAGCTCCACATTGATCTGGTACTCCCTGTATATAGCTCCACATTGATCTGGTACTCCCTGTATATAGCTCCACATTGATCTGGTACTCCCTGTATATAGCTCCACATTGATCTGGTACTCCCTGTATATAGCTCCACATTGATCTGGTACTCCCTCTATATAGCTCCACATTGATCTGGTACTCCCTCTATATAGCTCCACATTGATCTGGTACTCCCTGTAGCTCCACATTGATCTGGTACTCCCTCTATATAGCTCCACATTGATCTGGTACTCCCTGTAGCTCAACACTTGTGTATTTTAATCCTTGTGTTACTATTTTTTTTGTATTAGAATTGAATTGACTCTTCATCGTTAGTTAAAGGCTCGTAAGCGATGTTCCCTCTAAGCTGCGTGCGTAGCTGGTGCACGGTGTTTCCTCCGACACATCGGTGCGGCTGGCTTCTGGGTTACGTGGGCATTGTGTCAAGAAGCAGCGCGTCTTGGTTGGGGTCGTGTTTCGGAGGACGCACGGCTCTCGACCTTCGCCTCTCCCGAGTACCGTCGGGGAGTTGCAGCGATGAGACAAGTAACTACCAATTGGATAGCAGGAAATTGAGGAGAAATTTGAGGAGAAATGTTTATTTTTTAAAACTCAATACAGACTCAATGTTCACTGTAAACACGTTTGAAGTTACACAGAATGTTCAAGTTGGTTCTCAGCAGACCTGAAATTTGTCTCAACTTTTTTTTTTTTTTTTTTTTCAGGGAAAGTTGCTCGTAAGCATTTTCATTTCACTGAAAAGTCTACGCCCGTTATGTTCGGCTCATGTGACAAATACACTAAAATATTCTACAGGATATGTTGCTGGTAAATGTTGTGATGTCATAGATGAAACACAGCAACAACCCGGCAGTGAATGATGAGGCCTTGTGTTGAACCAGACACAACAACGTGCAGTAAAAAACAGTCAATCAGGGAAGATAAACCAGATGAGGACCGCCGAACTGTGTTTGGCACCCCCTTCAACACCTCTGTTGTGTGTGTGTGTGTGTGTGTGTGTGTGTGTGTGTGTGTGTGTGTGTGTGTGTGTGTGTGTGTGTGTGTGTGTGTGTGTGTGTGTGTGTGTGTGTGTGTGTGTGTGTGTGTGTGTGTGTGTGTGTGTGTGTGTGTGTGTGTGTGTGTGTGTGTGTGTGTCGTCTCTGACTCCCCTTCCATCACTTCTGTTTTCTTATATTATTTGACTGATTTAGCGTCGTTTTAGTTCTTGTCTGTAGTCACCGCATAAAACGCATCAACTATTTCTGACCTTTTCATAAAATCTTGATCTTTATTTCCCCAGGAGCAGTATGTCTTTATCCACGACGCCATCTTGGAGGCGTGTCTTTGTGGTGACACCACCATCCCAGCCAATCAGCTTCGCTCGGTCTACTATGACATGAACCGATTGGACCCCCAGACCAACTCCTCCCAGATTAAAGAGGAGTTCAGGGTGAGTTTGTCGTCCGTAGGGGTCCTTCCTCATTCAGGGTGAGGAGTAGACCGACATATTTTACTGAAGAAAACCCCATCTGCAAAAAAAGATAACAAATATTGATAATGTAGGTTAAGGGCTTTCCAATCAGTGGCTCTTTCCCAACAAACATGGAGGACTGTTGAACCTTCCCTTTTAGAAACAGCTCGTTGGCTATTGGACCATCCTTTAAAGACCATGTGACCCTCTAACCCCTAGTATCTCTGACTCTCTCTCCAGACTTTTAACATGGTGACTCCTGTAACCCTCTGTAACCCACTGTATCAGTCTGTAACCCACTGTATCAGTCTGTAACCCACTGTATCAGTCTGTAACCCACTGTATCACCCTGTAACCCACTGTATCAGTCTGTAACCCACTGTATCAGTCTGTAACCCACTGTATCAGTCTGTAACCCACTGTATCAGTCTGTAACCCACTGTATCACCCTGTAACCCACTGTATCAGTCTGTAACCCACTGTATCAGTCTGTAACCCACTGTAACCCACTGTAACCCACTGTATCAGTCTGTAACCCACTGTATCAGTCTGTAACCCACTGTATCACTCTGTAACCCACTGTATCACCCTGTAACCTACTGTATCAGTCTGTAACCCACTGTATCACTCTGTAGCCCACTGTATCACCCTGTAACCCACTGTATCACTCTGTAACCCACTGTAACCCTCTGTAACCCACTGTATCAGTCTGTAACCCACTGTATCAGTCTGTAACCCACTGTATCACTCTGTAACCCACTGTATCACCCTGTAACCCACTGTATCAGTCTGTAACCCACTGTATCAGTCTGTAACCCACTGTATCAGTCTGTAACCCACTGTAACCCACTGTAACCCACTGTATCAGTCTGTAACCCACTGTATCAGTCTGTAACCCACTGTATCACTCTGTAACCCACTGTAACCCTCTGTAACCCACTGTATCACTCTGTAACCCACTGTATCACTCTGTAACCCACTGTATCAGTCTGTAACCCACTGTATCACTCTGTAACCCACTGTAACCCTCTGTAACCCACTGTATCACTCTGTAACCCACTGTATCACTCTGTAACCCACTGTATCACCCTGTAACCCACTGTATCACTCTGTAACCCACTGTAACCCTCTGTAACCCACTGTATCAGTCTGTAACCCACTGTATCAGTCTGTAACCCACTGTATCACTCTGTAACCCACTGTATCACCCTGTAACCCACTGTATCAGTCTGTAACCCACTGTATCAGTCTGTAACCCACTGTATCAGTCTGTAACCCACTGTAACCCACTGTAACCCACTGTATCAGTCTGTAACCCACTGTATCAGTCTGTAACCCACTGTATCACTCTGTAACCCACTGTAACCCTCTGTAACCCACTGTATCACTCTGTAACCCACTGTATCACTCTGTAACCCACTGTATCAGTCTGTAACCCACTGTATCACTCTGTAACCCACTGTAACCCTCTGTAACCCACTGTATCACTCTGTAACCCACTGTATCACCCTGTAACCCACTGTATCACTCTGTAACCCACTGTAACCCTCTGTAACCCACTGTATCAGTCTGTAACCCACTGTATCAGTCTGTAACCCACTGTATCAGTCTGTAACCCACTGTATCACCCTGTAACCCACTGTATCAGTCTGTAACCCACTGTATCAGTCTGTAACCCACTGTATCAGTCTGTAACCCACTGTAACCCACTGTAACCCACTGTATCAGTCTGTAACCCACTGTATCAGTCTGTAACCCACTGTATCACTCTGTAACCCACTGTAACCCTCTGTAACCCACTGTATCACTCTGTAACCCACTGTATCACTCTGTAACCCACTGTATCAGTCTGTAACCCACTGTATCAGTCTGTAACCCACTGTATCACTCTGTAACCCACTGTAACCCACTGTAACCCACTGTATCAGTCTGTAACCCACTGTATCAGTCTGTAACCCACTGTATCACCCTGTAACCCACTGTATCAGTCTGTAACCCACTGTATCACCCTGTAACCCACTGTATCACTCTGTAACCCACTGTATCACCCTGTAACCCACTGTATCACTCTGTAACCCACTGTAACCCACTGTAACCCACTGTATCACCCTGTAACCCACTGTATCACCCTTTAACCCACTGTATCAGTCTGTAACCCACTGTAACCCACTGTAACCCACTGTATCACCCTGTAACCCACTGTATCAGTCTGTAACCCACTGTATCAGTCTGTAACCCACTGTATCAGTCTGTAACCCACTGTATCACCCTGTAACCCGCTGTATCAGTCTGTAACCCACTGTAACCCACTGTAACCCACTGTAACCCACTGTATCACCCTGTAACCCACTGTAACCCACTGTAACCCACTGTAACCCACTGTATCACTCTGTAACCCACTGTAACCCACTGTAACCCACTGTATCACTCTGTAACCCACTGTATCAGTCTGTAACCCACTGTATCAGTCTGTAACCCACTGTATCAGTCTGTAACCCACTGTAACCCACTGTAACCCACTGTATCACCCTGTAACCCTCTGTATCAGTCTGTAACCCACTGTATCACTCTGTAACCCACTGTATCAGTCTGTAACCCACTGTAACCCACTGTAACCCACTGTATCACTCTGTAACCCACTGTATCAGTCTGTAACCCACTGTATCACTCTGTAACCCACTGTATCACTCTGTAACCCACTGTATCGCTCTGTAACCCACTGTATCACTCTGTAACCCACTGTATCACCCTGTAACCCACTGTATCACCCTGTAACCCACTGTATCACCCTGTAACCCACTGTATCAGTCTGTAACCCACTGTATCACTCTGTAACCCACTGTATCACTCTGTAACCCACTGTATCACTCTGTAACCCACTGTATCGCTCTGTAACCCACTGTATCACTCTGTAACCCACTGTAACCCACTGTAACCCACTGTATCACTCTGTAACCCACTGTAACCCACTGTATCAGTCTGTAACCCACTGTAACCTCTACTGTCTCTCTCTCCAGACTCTGAACATGGTGACTCCTACGTTGCGCGTGGAGGACTGTAGTATCGCCCTGCTCCCCAGGAACCACGAGAAGAACCGCTGTATGGATGTTCTTCCTCCTGACCGCTGTCTGCCCTTCCTCATCACCATCGACGGAGAGAGCTCCAACTACATCAACGCTGCTCTTATGGACGTATGTCACACACACACACACACACACACACACACACACACACACACACACACACACACACACACACACACACACACACACACACACACACACACACACACTGCAAACACACACGTTCAATGCTGCACATTATCAAGACAACATAAAATCAGATCTGGGTCCAGGCTATCCTCTCAATATCTAGAAAAGGAGAAAAACCTGTAGTCAATGGAAATAGTCGTTAGGAGTTTAATTAAAATCTCCCCCTCCCTCCCCATACTTCTTTCTCTCTCTCGCTCTCTCCCCTTCCTCCCCCTCCCTCCCCCTACCTCTTTCTCTCTCTCGCTCTCTCCCCCTTCCTCCCCCTCCCTCCCCTACCTCTTTCTCTCTCTCGCTCTCTCCCCTTCCTCCCCCTTCCTCCCCCTTCCTCCCCCTCCCTCCCCCTACCTCTTTCTCTCGCTCTCCCCCTCCCTCTCCCTCTTCCTCCCTCCCTCCCTCTTCCTCCCTCTCTCCCTCCCTCTCCCTCCCCCTACCTCCCCCTCCCCTCCCTCCCTCCCTCCCTCCCCTCCCTTCCTACCCCTCCCTACCCCTCCCCCTCCCCTCCCCCTCCCTCCCCCCCCTACCACCCCTCCCCTCCCTCCCCCCCTCCCTCCCTCCCCCTCCCTCCCTCCCCTCCCTCCCTTCCTACCCTCCCTACCCCTCCCCATCCTCCCCCCTCCCTCCCTCCCTCCCTCCCTACCACCCCCTACCTCCCCTCCCTCCCTCCCTCTCCCTCCCTCCCTGCCTCTCACCCCCTTCTCCCCCTCCCTCCCTCCTCCTCCTCCCTCCCTCCCTCCCTCCCTCCCTCCCCCTCCCCTCCCTTCCTACCCCTCCCTCCCTACCCCTCCCCCTCCCCTCCCTCCTTCCCTACCACCCCCCCTCCCTACCCCTCCCCTCCATCCCTACCCCTATCTCCCTCCCTCTCCCTCCCTCCCTGCCTCTCACCCCCTTCTCCCCCTCCCTCCCTCCCTCCCCCTCCTCCCCTCCCTCCCTCCCTCCCTCCCTACCACCCCCTCCCTACCCCTCCCCCTCCCTACCTACCCCTATCTCCCTCCCTCTCCTCCCTCCCTGCCTCTCACCCCTTCTCCCCCTCCCTCTCTCCCCCTCCCTACCCTCCCTCTCTCCCCTCCCTACCCTCCCTCCCTGCCCCTCCCTCTCTCCCCCTCCCTACCCCTCCCTCTCTCCCCCTCCCTACCCCTTCCTCCCTACCCCTCCCTCCCTACCCCTCCCTCCCTGCCTCTCTCTCCATCCCTCATGTAGAGTTATAAGCAGCCGTCAGCGTTCATCGTGACCCAGCATCCTCTACCCAACACAGTGAAGGATTTCTGGAGGCTGGTGTTGGACTACCACTGCACCTCCATAGTGATGCTCAATGACGTCGACCCAGCACAGGTACACATACACACACACACACACACACACACACACACACACACACACACACACACACACACACACACACACACACACACACACACACACACACACACACACACACACACACACACACACACACACACACACACACACACACACACACACACACACACACACACACACAGACACACAGACACACACATACACACACACACACACACATACACACACACACACACACACACACACACACACACACACACACACACACACACACACACACACACACACACAGACACACGCATACAGAAACACACACACAGACACACAGACACACACATACAGACACAAACACACACTAACGCACAGACACAGACACACACTAACGCACAGACACAGACACACACACACACTAACACACACAGGCACACACAAATGTAATTGCCCACATGTACACATACACACAATTCTATGGGAGTTAGTATATTGTCTGAAATGGACTGTGAAATAGACAGCATCTGAAGTAGTTTTTTTTCCATGAATAGGACCTTGTATGTAAGACTCCAGCTAAGAGAAAAATTAAAGAATAGCTTTGTGTGTCTACAAAAGGTCTCGAACATAACTTCCGACACGCACAACTTCCGACACACACAACTTCCGACACACACACACACACACACACACACACACACACACACACACACACACACACACACACACACACACACACACACACACACCACAAGGACAGAGACATTCAGTCTCTTGTTAACTTATGGCTTGGCGTGCCTCAAGCGACCCACCTCGACAACATACGTTGAAATTGCAGAGCGCCAAATGTCAGATTTCAGAAATCGTAATATTAAACTTTCATGAAAATACATACGTAATTTAAAAGATAAACTTCTTGTTAACCCAGCCGCGTTGTCAGATTTTAAAAAGGCTTTACGGCGAAAGCACACCATGCGATTATCTGAGGACAGCGCCCCGCATGAAAAACATTATCCAGCCAAGCAGATGCCACGAAAGTCAGAAATAGCTGTAAAATAAATCTCTTATCTTTGAAGATCTTCATCTTTTTTTGCAATCCCAAATGTCCCAGTTACACGATGAATGGTCGTTTTGTTCGATAAAGTCCTTCTTTATATCCCAAAATGTCCGTTTATTTGGCGCGTTTGATTCACAAATGCACTTGTTCCAGCTCGCCCAACACGCCTACAAAGGAATATAGGAAGTAACCTGTAAACCTGGTCCAAACATTTCAAACAACGTTTGTAATCCAACCTCAGGTACCCTAAAATATATATTTATATTATTAGTATTCTAATATGTAAATAATCGATCAAATTTAAGACGGAATAAACTGTTTTCAATACCGGAGGAAAAACAACGATAATTCTTCATTTTTCCCAAAAAAACTTTGAACAATTTCTAAAGACTGTTGACATCTAGTGGAAGCCATAGGAACTGCAATCTGGGTCCTAAAAAATGTTTCCCATTGAATAGCATTGGAAAATCAAATGACCTCAATTTCTTTCTGCCCTGGATGCATATTTTAGCTTCTGGGCCTGAGTAACAGGCAGTTTACATTGGGCTCCTCAGGCAAACTTCTGAATACTGCTCCCTATCCCGAAAGAGTTTTATTAGAGAAAGATATCAGGCACCAGAGATAGAGTGAGACATGGCAAGAGAAGGAGCATGTGTAGAATACAGTAGAGTTACAGTGGAGTAGATAGAAGACAGATACATGAAAATGTATTCACCCCACCATCCCCTTGGTGTTTTTTCCTATTTTGTTGTTTTACAAACTGTAATTTACGTTTATTTTTATATGGACACAAATTAGTCTGAATTGGTGAAGTGAAATGAAAAAAAAAACAACTTAAAGTGGTGTGTGTATATGTATTCACCCCCTTTGCTATGAATCCCCTAAATAAGATCTGGTGCAACCAATCACCTTCAGAAGTCACATCATTAGTTAAATAAAGTCCACCTGTGTGCAATCTAAGTGTCACATGATCTGTCCCATGATCTCAGTATATATACACCTGTTCAGAAAGGTCCCTGCAACACCACTAAGCAAGGGGCACCACCAAGCAAGCAGCACCATGAAGACCAAGGAGCAGGTCCTGGGTTGGATTATAAAAAAATATCCGAAACTTTGAACATTCCACAGAGCACCATTACATCCAATATTAAAAAATTGAAAGAAAATGACAGCACAACAAACATGCCAAGAGAGGGCCGCCCATAAGAACTCACAGACCAGGCAAGGAGGGCATTAATCAGAGAGGCAACAAAAATACCAAAGATAACCCTGAAAGTGCTGCAAAGCTCCACAGCAGAGATTGGAGTATCTGTCCATAGGACCACTTTAAGCCGTGCACTCCACAGAGCTGGGCTTTACGAAGAGTGGCCAGAAAAAGCTGTTGCTTAAAGAAAGAAATAAGCGAACACGTTTGGTGTTCGCCAAAGGGCTTGTGGGAGACTCCCCAAACATATGGAAGAAGGTACCCTGGTCAGATGAGACTAAAATTGAGCATATTGGACATCAAGGAAAATGTTATGTCTGATGCAAACCCAATACCTCTCATCACCCCAAGAACACCATCCCCACAGTGAAGCAGGGTGGTGGCAGCATCCTGCTGTGGGGATGTTTTTCATCAGCAGGGACTGGGAAACTGGTCAGAATTGAAGGAATGATGGATGAATGTTTGTCTTCCAGAGATTTGAGACGAGGACTGAGGTTCACCTTCCAGCTGGACAGTGACCCTAAGCATACTGCTAAAGCAACACTTGAGTGGTTCAAAGGAAACATTTAAATGTCTTCAAATGGCCTAGTCAAAGCCCAGACCTCAATCCAATTGAGAATATGTGGTATGACTTAAAGATTGCTGTACACAAGTGGAACCCATCCAACTTGAAGGAGTTGGAGCAGTTTTGCCTTGAAGAATGGGCAAAAATCCCAGTGGCTAGATGTGCCAAGCTTATAGAGACATACTCGAAGAGATTTACAGCTATAATTGCTGCAAAAGGTGGCTCTACAAACTATTGACTTTGGGAGGGGTGAATAGTTATGCACGCTCAAGTTTTCAGTTTTTTGTTTGTTTCACAAGACAAAAATATTTTGCATCTTCAAAGTGGTAGGCATGTTGTGTAAATCAAATGATACAATCCCCCAAAAAAAAATCTATTTTAATTCCAGGTTGTAAATTCGGAAAAATGCCAAACGGGGCAAATACTTTCGCAAGCCACTGTAGATAGATAGATAGATAGATAGATAGATAGATAGATAGATAGATAGATAGATAGATAGATAGATAGATAGATAGATAGATAGATAGGTTAGGATAGCTTTGGTATATAGGATACAGTGCATTCAGAAAGTATTCAGACGCCCAGCCCTGCTCCAGAGCACTCATGAACTCAGACCGGTGCAAAAGTTCACCTTCCAAACTGGACAATGACCCTAAGCACACAGCCTGGCTTCAGGACATTCAGAGTGCTCTGGAGCAGGTTTTCATCAAAGATCTCTCTGAACTTTGCTCCGTTCATCTTTCCCTCGATCCTGAGAAGTCTCCCAGTCACTGCCGCTGAAAAACATCCCCACAGCATGATGCTGCCACCACTATACTTCACCGTAGGGATGGTGCCAGGTTTCCTCCAGACGTGATGCTTGGCATTCATGCCAAAAAGTTCAATGTTGGTTTCCAGATGGGCTGTCATGTGTCCTTTACTGAGGAGTGGCTTCCGTATGGCCACTCTACCATAAAGGCCTGATTGGTGGAGTGCTGAAAAGATAGCTGTCCTTCTAGAAGGTTCTCCCATCTCCACAGAGGAACTCTGGAGCTCAGTCAGAGTGACCATCGGGTTCTTGGTCTCCTCCCTGGAGTGCTGAAAAGATAGCTGTCCTTCTGGAAGGTTCTCCCATCTCCACAGAGGAACTCTGGAGCTCTTGGTCACCTCCCTGACCAAGGCCCTGCCATTACGGGTATTGGGTGTAGATTGAGTACTTTCCGAATGCACTATAGATAGGATATATAAGATAGGACAGGATAGGATATATAAGATAGGACAGGATAGGATATATAAGATAGGATAGGATATATAAGATAGGACAGGATAGGATATATAGGATAGGACAGGATAGGATATATAAGATAGGACAGGATAGGATATATAAGATAGGACAGGATAGGATATATAAGATAGGACAGGATAGGATATATAAGATAGGACAGGATAGGATATATAAGATAGGACATGATAGGATATATAAGATAGGACAGGATAGGATATATAGGATAGATATGATAGGATATATAAGATAGGACAGGATAGGATATATAAGATAGGACAGGATAGGATATATAAGATAGGACAGGATAGGATATATAGGATATATATGATATGATAGGATATAGGATAGATATGATAGACAGATAGTTTAGGAAATTATAGATATGATAGGATATATATGATAGATGGGATAGATATGATAGGATAGGATATAGGATAGACATGATAGGATAGGATATAGGATAGATAGGATAGGATAGGATAGGATAGGATAGGATAGGATAGGATATATATGATAGATGGGATAGATATGATAGGATAGGATATAGGATAGACATGATAGGATAGGATATAGGATAGATAGGATAGGATAGGATAGGATAGGATAGGATAGGATAGGATAGGATAGGATAGGATATATATGATAGATGGGATAGATTAGATAGGATAGATATGATAGGATAGGATATAGGATAGATAGGATTGGATTGGCAGAGGAGATAGGATAGGATATATATGATAGATGGGATAGATTAGATAGGATAGATATGATAGGATAGGATATAGGATAGATAGGATTGGATAGGATAGGATTGGATTGGCAGAGTAGATAGGATAGATGGTCAATAATGATAAAGAATTCAAAAAGAGTTATGGATGGATCTCTGTACATCCTCAGCATCAGTCAGAAAGATGGGACAGGGTTATAGATGGGACAGGGTTATAGATGGGACATGGTTATAGATGGGACAGGGTTATAGATGGGACAGGGTTATAGATGGGACATGGTTATAGATGGGACATGGTTATAGATGGGACAGGGTTATAGATGGGACAGGGTTATAGATGGGACATGGTTATAGATGGGACAGGGTTATAGATGGGACATGGTTATAGATGGGACAGGGTTATAGATGGGACATGGTTATAGATGGGACAGGGTTATAGATGGGACAGGGTTATAGATGGGACAGGGTTATAGATGGGACAGGGTTATAGATGGGACATGGTTATAGATGGGACATGGTTATAGATGGGACATGGTTATAGATGGGACAGGGTTATAGATGGGACATGGTTATAGATGGGACAGGGTTATAGATGGGACATGGTTATAGATGGGACAGGGTTATAGATGGGTCATGGTTATAGATGGGACAGGGTTATAGATGGGACATGGTTATAGATGGGACAGGGTTATAGATGGGACATGGTTATAGATGGGACAGGGTTATAGATGGGACAGGGTTATAGATGGGACAGGGTTATAGATGGGACAGGGTTATAGATGGGACAGGGTTATAGATGGGACATTATAGGTTATAGATGGGACAGGGTTATAGATGGGACATGGTTATAGATGGGACAGGGTTATAGATGGGACAGGGTTATAGATGGGACATGGTTATAGATGGGACAGGGTTATAGATGGGACAGGGTTATAGATGGGACAGGGTTATAGATGGGACAGGGTTATAGATGGGTCATGGTTATAGATGGGACATGGTTATAGATGGGACAGGGTTATAGATGGGACATGGTTATAGATGGGACAGGGTTATAGATGGGACAGGGTTATAGATGGGACATGGTTATAGATGGGACAGGGTTATAGATGGGACATGGTTATAGATGGGACAGGGTTATAGATGGGTCATGGTTATAGATGGGACATGGTTATAGATGGGACATGGTTATAGATGGGACAGGGTTATAGATGGGACATGGTTATAGATGGGACAGGGTTATAGATGGGACATGGTTATAGATGGGACAGGGTTATAGATGGGACAGGGTTATAGATGGGACAGGGTTATAGATGGGACATGGTTATAGATGGGACAGGGTTATAGATGGGACAGGGTTATAGATGGGACAGGGTTATAGATGGGACAGGGTTATAGATGGGACAGGGTTATAGATGGGTCATGGTTATAGATGGGACATGGTTATAGATGGGACAGGGTTATAGATGGGACAGGGTTATAGATGGGTCATGGTTATAGATGGGACATGGTTATAGATGGGACAGGGTTATAGATGGGACAGGGTTATAGATGGGACAGGGTTATAGATGGGTCATGGTTATAGATGGGACAGGGTTGTAGATGGGTCATGGTTATATATGGTCTATATGATAGACAGATAGTTTAGGAAATTATAGATAGGATAGGATATATATGATAGATGGGATAGATTAGATAGGATAGATATGATAGGATAGGATATAGGATAGATATGATAGGATAGGATATAGGATAGATAGGATAGGATAGGATATATATGATAGATGGGATAGATTAGATAGGATAGATATGATAGGATAGGATATAGGATAGATAGGATTGGATTGGCAGAGGAGATAGGATTGGCAGAGGAGATAGGATAGATGGTCAATAATGATAAAGCATTCAAAAAGAGTTATAGATGGATCTCTGTACATCCTCAGCATCAGTCAGAAAGATGGGACAGGGTTATAGATGGGACAGGGTTATAGATGGGACAGGGTTATAGATGGGACAGGGTTATAGATGGGACATGGTTATAGATGGGACATGGTTATAGATGGGACAGGGTTATAGATGGGACATGGTTATAGATGGGACAGGGTTATAGATGGGACAGGGTTATAGATGGGACATGGTTATAGATGGGACATGGTTATAGATGGGACATGGTTATAGATGGGACATGGTTATAGATGGGACAGGGTTATAGATGGGACATGGTTATAGATGGGACAGGGTTATAGATGGGACATGGTTATAGATGGGACAGGGTTGGGATAGATGGGACATGGTTATATAGATGGGACAGGGTTATAGATGGGACATGGTTATAGATGGGACATGGTTATAGATATTATAGATGGGACATGGTTATAGATGGGACATGGTTATAGATGGGACATGGTTATAGATGGGACAGGGTTATAGATGGGACATGGTTATAGATGGGACAGGGTTATAGATGGGACATGGGTTATAGATAGATGGGACATGGTTATAGATGGGACAGGGTTATAGATGGGACATGGTTATAGATGGGACAGGGTTATAGATGGGACAGGGTTATAGATGGGACATGGTTATAGATGGGACAGGGTTATAGATGGGACAGGGTTATAGATGGGACATGGTTATAGATGGGACAGGGTTATAGATGGGACAGGGTTATAGATGGGACATGGTTATAGATGGGACATGGTTATAGATGGGACATGGTTATAGATGGGACAGGGTTATAGATGGGACAGGGTTATAGATGGGACATGGTTATAGATGGGACATGGTTATAGATGGGACAGGGTTATAGATGGGACATGGTTATAGATGGGACATGGTTATAGATGGGACATGGTTATAGATGGGACATGGGGACAGGGTTATAGATGGGACATGGTTATAGATTATAGATGGACAGGGTTATAGATGGGACATGGTTATAGATGGGACATGGTTATAGATGGGACAGGGTTATAGATGGGACATGGTTATAGATGGGACATGGTTATAGATGGGACATGGTTATAGATGGGACAGGGTTATAGATGGGACATGGTTATAGATGGGTACATCCATCAGGGTTATAGATGGGACATCAGTTATAGATGGGACAGAGGGTTAAGATGGGACATGGTTATAGATGGGACATGGTTATAGATGGGACATGGTTATAGATGGGACAGGGTTATAGATGGGACAGGGTTATAGATGGATCTCTGTACATCCTCAGCATCAGTCAGAAAGATGGGACATGGTTATAGATGGGACATGGTTATAGATGGGACATTATAGATGGGACATGGTTATAGATGGGACATGGTTATAGATGGGACATGGTTATAGATGGGACAGGGTTATAGATGGGACATGGTTATAGATGGGACAGGGTTATAGATGGGACATGGTTATAGATGGGACAGGGTTATAGATGGGACAGGGTTATAGATGGGACAGGGTTATAGATGGGACATGGTTATAGATGGGACATGGTTATAGATACATGATAGATGGACATGGTTATAGATGGGACATGGTTATAGATGGGACAGGGTTATAGGTTATAGATGGGACAGGGTTATAGATGGGACAGGGTTATAGATGGGACATGGTTATAGATGGGACAGGGTTATAGATGGGACATGGTTATAGATGGGACATGGTTATAGATGGGACATGGTTATAGATGGGACAGTGTTATAGATGGGACATGGTTATAGATGGGACATGATTATAGATGGGACATGGTTATAGATGGATCTCTGTACATCCTCAGCATCAGTCAGAAAGATGGGACATGGTTATAGATGGGACAGGGTTATAGATGGGACATGGTTATAGATGGGACAGGGTTATAGATGGGACAGGGTTATAGATGGGACATGGTTATAGATGGGACAGGGTTATAGATGGGACAGGGTTATAGATGGGACATGGTTATAGATGGGACATAGATGGGACAGGGTTATAGATGGGACAGGGTTATAGATGGGACATGGTTATAGATGGGACAGGGTTATAGATGGGACATGGTTATAGATGGTCTCTGTACATCCTCAGCATCAGTCAGAAAGATGGGACATGGTTATAGATGGGACATGGTTATAGATGGGACAGGGTTATAGATGGATCTCTGTACATCCTCAGCATCAGTCAGAAAGATGGGACATGGTTATAGATGGGACATGGTTATAGATGGGACATGGTTATAGATGGGACAGGGTTATAGATGGGACATGGTTATAGATGGGACAGGGTTATAGATGGGACATGGTTATAGATGGGACAGGGTTATAGATGGGACATGGTTATAGATGGGACAGGGTTATAGTTGGGACAGGGTTATAGATGGGACATGGTTATAGATGGGACAGGGTTATAGATGGGACAGGGTTATAGATGGGACATGGTTATAGATGGGACAGGGTTATAGATGGGACAGGGTTATAGATGGGACATGGTTATAGATGGGACAGGGTTATAGATGGGACAGGGTTATAGATGGGACATGGTTATAGATGGGACAGGGTTATAGATGGGACAGGGTTATAGATGGGACATGGTTATAGATGGGACATGGTTATAGATGGGACATGGTTATAGATGGGACAGGGTTATAGATGGGACAGGGTTATAGATGGGACAGGGTTATAGATGGGACATGGTTATAGATGGGACAGGGTTATAGATGGGACAGGGTTATAGATGGGACATGGTTATAGATGGGACATGGTTATAGATGGGACAGGGTTATAGATGGGACATGGTTATAGATGGGACAGGGTTATAGATGGGACATGGTTATAGATGGGACAGGGTTATAGATGGGACATGGTTATAGATGGGACATGGTTATAGATGGGACAGGGTTATAGATGGGACATGGTTATAGATGGACATGGTTATAGATGGGACAGGGTTATAGATGGGACAGGGTTATAGATGGGACATGGTTATGGTTATAGATGGGACATCTGTACATCCTGGGACAGGTTATAGATGGGACATGGTTATAGATGGGACAGGTTATAGATGGGACATGGTTATAGATGGACATGGTTATAGATGGGACATGGTTATAGATGGGACAGGGTTATAGATGGGACATGGTTATAGATGGGACATTATAGATGGGACATGGTTATAGATGGGACAGGGTTATAGATGGGACATGGGTTATAGATGGGACATGGTTATAGATGGGACAGGGTTATAGATGGGACATGGTTATAGATGGGACATGGTTATAGATGGGACATGGTTATAGATGGGACAGGGTTATAGATGGGACATGGTTATAGATGGGACAGGGTTATAGATGGGACATGGTTATAGATTTATAGATGGGACAGGGTTATAGATGGGACATTATAGGTTATAGATGGGACATGGTTATAGATGGGACATGGTTATAGATGGGACAGATGGTTATAGATGGGACATGGTTATAGATGGGACAGGGTTATAGATGGGACAGGGTTATAGATGGGACATGGTTATAGATGGGACAGGGTTATAGATGGGACATATAGATGGGACATGGTTATAGATGGGACATGGTTATAGATGGGACATGGTTATAGATGGGACATGGTTATAGATGGGACATGGTTATAGATGGGACAGGGTCATCAGGGTTATAGATGGGACATCTCTGTACATCAGCATCAGTCAGAAAGATGGGACATGGTTATAGATGGGACATGGTTATAGATGGGACAGGGTTATAGATATAGATGGGACATGGGACATGGTTATAGGGGACATGGTTATAGATGGGACAGGGTTATAGATGGGACATGGTTATAGATGGGACATGGTTATAGATGGGACATTATAGATGGGACATGGTTATAGATGGGACAGGGATATATAGATGGGACAGGGTTATAGATGGGACATGGTTATAGATGGGACATGGTTATAGGTTATAGATGGGACATGGTTATAGATGGGACATGGTTATAGATGGGACAGGGTTATAGATGGGACATGGTTATAGATGGGACATGGTTATAGATGGGACAGGGTTATAGATGGGACATGGTTATAGATGGGACAGGGTTATAGATGGGACAGGGTTATAGATGGGACAGGGTTATAGATGGGACAGGGTTATAGATGGGACATGGTTATAGATGGGACATGGTTATAGATGGGACATGGTTATAGATGGGACATGGTTATAGATGGGACATGGTTATAGATGGGACAGGGTTATAGATGGGACAGGGTTATAGATGGGACATGGTTATAGATGGGACATGGTTATAGATGGGACATGGTTATAGATGGGACATGGTTATAGATGGGACAGGGTTATAGATGACATGGTTATAGATGGGACATCCTTATAGATGGGACATGGTTATAGATGGGACATGGTTATAGATGGGACATTATAGATGGGACAGGGTTATAGATGGGACAGGGTTATAGATGGACAGGGTTATAGATGGGACAGGGTTATAGATGGGACATGGTTATAGATGGGACAGGTTATAGATGGGACAGGGTTATAGATGGGACATGGTTATAGATGGGACAGGGTTATAGATGGGACATGGTTATAGATGGGACAGGGTAGATGGGACATGGTTATAGATGGGACATTATAGATGGACATGGTTATAGATGGGACATGGTTATAGATGGGACAGGTTATAGATGGGACATGGTTATAGATGGGACATGGTTATAGATGGGACATGGTTATAGATGGGACATGGTTATAGATGGGACATGGTTATAGATGGGACATGGTTATAGATGGGACATGGTTATAGATGGGACAGGGTTATAGATGGGACATGGTTATAGATGGGACAGGGTTATAGATGGGACAGGTATATAGACGGGACATGGTTATAGATGGGACAGGGTTATAGATGGGACATGGTTATAGATGGGACATGGTTATAGATGGGACATGGTTATAGATGGGACAGGGTTATAGATGGGACAGGGTTATAGATGGGACAGGGTTATAGATGGGACATGGTTATAGATGGGACATGGTTATAGATGGGACAGGGTTATAGATGGGACAGGTTATAGATGGGACAGGTATATAGATGGGACATGGTTATAGATGGGACATGGTTATAGATGGGACATGGTTATAGATGGGACATGGTTATAGATGGGACATGGTTATAGATGGGACATGGTTATAGATGGGACATGGTTATAGATGGGACAGGGTTTATAGATGGGACAGGTATATAGACGGGACATGGTTATAGATGGGACAGGGTTATAGATGGGACATGGTTATAGATGGGACAGAGTTATAGATGGGACATGGTTATAGATGGGACATGGTTATAGATGGGACATGGTTATAGATGGGACAGGGTTATAGATGGGACATGGTTATAGATGGGACATGGTTATAGATGGGACAGGGTTATAGATGGGACAGGGTTATAGATGGGACATGGTTATAGATGGGACATGGTTATAGATGGGACATGGTTATAGATGGGACAGGGTTATAGATGGGACATGGTTATAGATGGGACATGGTTATAGATGGGACATGGTTATAGATGGGACATGGTTATAGATGGGACAGGGTTATAGATGGGACATGGTTATAGATGGGACATTATAGATGGGACATGGTTATAGATGGTCTCAGTACTTTAGCAGCGACAGGGTTATAGATGGGACATGGTTATAGATGGGACATGGTTATAGATGGGACATGGTTATAGATGGGACAGGGTTATAGATGGGACAGGGTTTTAGATGGGACATGGTAATAGATGGGACATGGTTATAGATGGGACATGGTTATAGATGGGACAGGGTTATAGATGGGACAGGGTTATAGATGGGACATGGTTATAGATGGGACATGGTTATAGATGGGACATGGTTATAGATGGGACAGGGTTATAGATGGGACAGGGTTATAGATGGGACAGGGTTATAGATGGGACAGGGTTATAGATGGGACAGGGTTATAGATGGGACATGGTTATAGATGGGACAGGGTTATAGATGGGACATGGTTATAGATGGGACAGGGTTATAGATAGGACAGGGTTATAGATGGGACAGGGTTATTGATGGGACAGGTATATAGATGGGACAGAGTTATAGATTGGACAGGGTTATAGATAGGACAGGGTTATAGTTGGGACAGGGTTATAGATTGGACAGGGTTATAGATGGGACAGGGTTATAGATGTCAGTTGGGCGATCTATCTTTGGATGCTCTCTCCGGGAGCTCCAGGCCCCAGGCCCTGTCATCACACCCAAGGATCAAAAGCCTCTGGCTGCGCTGCACTCGCCGCTCTCTCCCCTCTCTCCCTGTGTGACTGACTGACAAGCTGACTGGCTGACACACAGACACACACGCTGGCAGGGCCTTTCATTCAATATTCTCACTGTAGCTCAGGTGGAGCGATGGGGGGGGGTGGGGGGGGTTACTGAGGGGAGGGGGGGACTGAGGGAGGGGAGGGACTGAGGGAGGGGGACTGAGAGGGGGGATTAGAGAGTTACATTTCCTCCATCAGCATCTTTGTTTTTCAGCGGTTGAATTTGTCAAATTCTGATTGGCTCTCAGAGGAGGCAGAGATAGGAGGTTTCTGATTGGCTCTCAGAGGAGGCAGAGATAGGAGGTTTTCTTCCACCTGTATTTCTGCAATCTCTTTGTGTGTGTGTGTGTGTGTGTGTGTGTGTGTGTGTGTGTGTGTGTGTGTGTGTGTGTGTGTGTGTGTGTGTGTGTGTGTGTGTGTGTGCATGTTGTCTATGTAGTACAGTATACAGGGTCATGTTGTCTATGTAGTACAGTATACAGGGTCATGTTGTCTATGTAGTACAGTATACAGGGTCATGTTGTCTATGTAGTACAGTATACAGGGTCATGTTGTCTCATGTTGTCTATGTAGTACAGTATACAGGGTCATGTTGTCTATGTAGTACAGTATACAGGGTCATGTTGTCTATGTATGTTGTCTATGTACAGTATACAGGGTCATGTTGTCTATGTAGTACAGTATACAGGGTCATGTTGTCTATGTAGTACAGTATACAGGGTCATGTTGTCTATGTAGTACAGTATACAGGGTCATGTTGTCTATGTAGTACAGTATACAGGGTCATGTTGTCTATGTAGTACAGTATACAGGGTCATGTTGTCTATGTAGTACAGTATACAGGGTCATGTTGTCTATGTAGTACAGTATACAGGGTCATGTTGTCTATGTAGTACAGTATACAGGGTCATGTTGTCTATGTAGTACAGTATACAGGGTCATGTTGTCTATGTAGTACAGTATACAGGGTCATGTTGTCTATGTAGTACAGTATACAGGGTCATGTTGTCTATGTAGTACAGTATACAGGGTCATGTTGTCTATGTAGTACAGTATACAGGGTCATGTTGTCTATGTAGTACAGTATACAGGGTCATGTTGTCTATGTAGTACAGTATACAGGGTCATGTTGTCTATGTAGTACAGTATACAGGGTCATGTTGTCTATGTAGTACAGTATACAGGTCATGTTGTCTCATGTTGTCTATGTAGTACAGTATACAGGGTCATGTTGTCTATGTAGTACAGTATACAGGGTCATGTTGTCTATGTAGTACAGTATACAGGGTCATGTTGTCTATGTAGTACAGTATACAGGGTCATGTTGTCTATGTAGTACAGTATACAGGGTCATGTTGTCTATGTAGTACAGTATTCATAGTCTATGTACAGTATACAGGGTCATGTTGTCTATGTAGTACAGTATACAGGGTCATGTTGTCTATGTAGTACAGTATACAGGGTCATGTTGTCTATGTAGTACAGTATACAGGGTCATGTTGTCTATGTAGTACAGTATACAGGGTCATGTTGTCTATGGTACAGTATACAGGGTCATGTTGTCTATGTAGTACAGTATACAGGGTCATGTTGTCTATGTAGTACAGTATACAGGGTCATGTTGTCATGTAGTACAGTATAGGGTCATGTTGTCTATGTAGTACAGTATACAGGGTCATGTTGTCTATGTAGTACAGTATACAGGGTCATGTTGTCTATGTAGTACAGTATACAGGGTCATGTTGTCTATGTAGTACAGTATAACAGGTCATGTTGTCTATGTAGTATATACAGGGTCATGTTATGTACATACAGGGTCATGTTGTTATACAGGGTCATGTTGTCAGTATACAGGGTACAGTATACAGGGTCATGTTGTCTATGTAGTACAGTATACAGGGTCATGTTGTCTATGTAGTACAGTATACAGGGTCATGTTGTCTATGTAGTACAGTATACAGGGTCATGTTGTCTATGTAGTACAGGGTCATGTTGTCTATGTAGTACAGTATACAGGGTCATGTTGTCTATGTAGTACAGTATACAGGGTCATGTTGTCTATGTAGTACAGTATACAGGGTCATGTTGTCTATGTAGTACAGTATACAGGGTCATGTTGTCTATGAGTACAGTATACAGGGTCATGTTGTCTATGTAGTACAGTATACAGGGTCATGTTGTCTATGTAGTACAGTATACAGGGTCATGTTGTCTATGTAGTACAGTATACAGGGTCATGTTGTCTATGTAGTACAGTATACAGGGACAGGGTCATGTTGTCTATGTAGTACAGTATACAGGGTCATGTTGTCTATGTAGTACAGTATACAGGGTCATATGTAGTACAGTATACAGGGTCATGTTGTCTATGTAGTACAGTATACAGGGTCATGTTGTCTATGTAGTACAGTATACAGGGTCATGTTGTCTATGTAGTACAGTATACAGGGTCATGTTGTCTATGTAGTACAGTATACAGGGTCATGTTGTCTATGTAGTACAGTATACAGGGTCATGTTGTCTATGTAGTACAGTATACAGGGTCATGTTGTCAGTACAGTATACAGTCATGTTGTCTATGTAGTACAGTATATACAGGGTCATGTTGTCTATGTAGTACAGTATACAGGGTCATGTTGTCTATGTAGTACAGTATACAGGGTCATGTTGTCTATGTAGTACAGTATACAGGGTCATGTTGTCTATGGTACAGTATACAGGGTCATGTTGTCTATGTAGTACAGTATACAGGGTCATGTTGTCTATGTAGTACAGTATACAGGGTCATGTTGTCTATGTAGTACAGTATACAGGGTCATGTTGTCTATGTAGTACAGTATACAGGGTCATGTTGTCTATGTAGTACAGTATACAGGGTCATGTTGTCTATAGTACAGTATACAGGGTCATGTTGTCTATGTAGTACAGTATACAGGGTCATGTTGTCTATGTAGTACAGTATACAGGGTCATGTTGTCTATGTAGTACAGTATACAGGGTCATGTTGTCTATGTAGTACAGTATACAGGGTCATGTTGTCTATGTAGTACAGTATACAGGGTCATGTTGTCTATGTAGTCTATACAGGGTCATGATGTAGTACAGTATACAGGGTCATGTTGTCTATGTAGTACAGTATACAGGGTCATGTTGTCTATGTAGTACAGTATACAGGGTCATGTTGTCTATGTAGTACAGTATACAGGGTCATGTTGTCTATGTAGTACAGTATACAGGGTCATGTTGTCTATGTAGTACAGTATACAGGGTCATGTTGTCTATGTAGTACAGTATAGGGTCATGTTGTCTATGTAGTACAGTATACAGGGTCATGTTGTCTATGTAGTACAGTATACAGGGTCATGTTGTCTATGTAGTACAGTTATCATGTTGTCTATGTAGTACAGTATATGTAGTAGGGGTCATGTTGTCTATGTAGTACAGTATACAGGGTCATGTTGTCTATGTAGTACAGTATACAGGGTCATGTTGTCTATGTAGTACAGTATACAGGGTCATGTTGTCTACAGTATACAGGGTCATGTTGTCTATGTAGTACAGTATACAGGGTCATGTTGTCTATGTAGTACAGTATACAGGGTCATGTTGTCATATGTAGTACAGTATACAGGGTCATGTTGTCTATGTAGTACAGTATACAGGGTCATGTTGTCTATGTAGTACAGTATACAGGGTCATGTTGTCTATGTAGTACAGTATACAGGGTCATGTTGTCTATGTAGTACAGTATACAGGGTCATGTTGTCTATGTAGTACAGTATACAGGGTCATGTTGTCTATGTAGTACAGTATACAGGGTCATGTTGTCTATGTAGTACAGTATAGGGTCATGTTGTCTATGTAGTACAGTATACAGGGTCATGTTGTCTATGTAGTACAGTATACAGGGTCATGTTGTCTATGTAGTACAGTATACAGGGTCATGTTGTCTATGTAGTACAGTATACAGGGTTATAGTCTATGTAGTACAGTATACAGGGTCATGTTGTCTATGTAGTACAGTATACAGGGTCATGTTGTCTATGTAGTACAGTATACAGGGTCATGTTGTCTATGTAGTACAGTATACAGGGTCATGGTCTATGTACAGTATACAGGGTCATGTTGTCTATGTAGTATATACAGGGTCATGTTGTCTATGGTTATACAGGGTTATGTTGTCTATGTAGTACAGTATACAGGGTTATGTAGTACAGTATACAGGGTCACTATGTAGTACAGTATACAGGGTCATGATGGTACAGTATACAGGGTTATAGTACAGTATACAGGGTTATGTTGTCTATGTAGTACAGTATATCATGTTGTCTATGTAGTACAGTATACAGGGTCATGTTGTCTGTAGTACAGTATACAGGGTCATGTTGTCTATGTAGTACAGTATAACAGGGTCATGTTGTCTATGTAGTACAGTATACAGGGTCATGTTGTCTATAGATATAACAGGGTCATGTTGTCTATGTAGTACAGTATAGGGTCATGTTGTCTATGTAGTACAGTATACAGGGTTATGTTGTCTATGTAGTACAGTATAACAGGGTCATGTTGTCTATGTAGTACAGTATACAGGGTCATGTTGTCTATGTAGTACAGTATACAGGGTCATGTTGTCTATGTAGTACAGTATACAGGGTCATGTTGTCTATGGTACAGTATACAGGGTCATGTTGTCTATGACAGTATACAGGGTCATGTTGTCTATGTAGTACAGTATACAGGGTCATGTTGTCTATGTAGTACAGTATACAGGGTCATGTTGTCTATGTAGTACAGTATACAGGGTCATGTTGTCTATGTAGTACAGTATAACAGGGTCATGTTGTCTATGTAGTACAGTATAACAGGGTCATGTTGTCTATGTAGTACAGTATAACAGGGTCATGTTGTCTATGTAGTACAGTATACAGGGTCATGTTGTCTATGTAGTACAGTATACAGGGTCATGTTGTCTATGTAGTACAGTATACAGGGTCATGTTGTCTATGTAGTACAGTATACAGGGTCATGTTGTCTATGTAGTACAGTATAACTCATGTTGTCTATGTAGTACAGTATACAGGGTCATGTTGTCTATGTAGTACAGTATACAGGGTCATGTTGTCTATGTAGTACAGTATACAGGGTCATGTTGTCTATGTAGTACAGTATAACAGGGTCATGTTGTCTATGTAGTACAGTATACAGGGTCATGTTGTCTATGTAGTACAGTATAACAGGGTCATGTTGTCTATGTAGTACAGTATACAGGGTCATGTTGTCTATGTAGTACAGTATAACAGGGTCATGTTGTCTATGTAGTACAGTATACAGGGTCATGTTGTCTATGTAGTACAGTATACAGGGTCATGTTGTCTATGTAGTACAGTATACAGGGTCATGTTGTCTATGTAGTACAGTATAACAGAGTCATGTTGTCTATGTAGTACAGTATAACAGGGTCATGTTGTCTATGTAGTACAGTATAACAGGGTCATGTTGTCTATGTAGTACAGTATAACAGGGTCATGTTGTCTATGTAGTACAGTATACAGGGTCATGTTGTCTATGTAGTACAGTATACAGGGTTATGTTGTCTATGTAGTACAGTATACAGGGTCATGTTGTCTATGTAGTACAGTATACAGTGTTATGTTGTCTATGTAGTACAGTATAACAGGGTCATGTTGTCTATGTAGTACAGTATACAGGGTCATGTTGTCTATGTAGTACAGTATAACAGGGTCATGTTGTCTATGTAGTACAGTATAACAGGGTCATGTTGTCTATGTAGTACAGTATAACAGGGTCTTGTTGTCTATGTAGTACAGTATACAGGGTCATGTTGTCTATGTAGTACAGTATAACAGGGTCATGTTGTCTATGTAGTACAGTATACAGGGTCATGTTGTCTATGTAGTACAGTATACAGGGTCATGTTGTCTATGTAGTACAGTATACAGGGTCATGTTGTCTATGTAGTACAGTATAACAGGGTCATGTTGTCTATGTAGTACAGTATACAGGGTCATGTTGTCTATGTAGTACAGTATACAGGGTCATGTTGTCTATGTAGTACAGTATAACAGGGTCATGTTGTCTATGTAGTACAGTATACAGGGTCATGTTGTTGAATTTGTAGTACAGTATACAGGGTCATGTTGTCTATGTAGTACAGTATAACAGGGTCATGTTGTCTATGTAGTACAGTATACAGGGTCATGTTGTCTATGTAGTACAGTATACAGGGTCATGTTGTCTATGTTGTCTAGTACAGTATAACAGGGTCATGTTGTCTTGTAGTACAGTATACAGGGTCATGTTGTCTATGTAGTACAGTATACAGGGTCATGTTGTCTATGTAGTACAGTATAACAGGGTCATGTTGTCTATGTAGTACAGTATACAGGGTCATGTTGTCTATGTAGTACAGTATACAGGGTCTGTTGTCTATGTAGTACAGTATAACAGGGTCATGTTGTCTATGTAGTACAGTATGCAGGGTCATGTTGTCTATGTAGTACAGTATGCAGGGTCATGTTGTCTATGTAGTACAGTATACAGGGTCATGTTGTCTATGTAGTACAGTATACAGGGTCATGTTGTCTATGTAGTACAGTATACAGGGTCATGTTGTCTATGTAGTACAGTATAACAGGGTCATGTTGTCTATGTAGTACAGTATACAGAGGGTCATGTTGTCATGTTGTCTATGTAGTACAGTATACAGGGTCATGTTGTCTATGTAGTACAGTATAACAGGGTCATGTTGTCTATGTAGTACAGTATAACAGGGTCATGTTGTCTATGTAGTACAGTATAACAGGGTCATGTTGTCTATGTAGTACAGTATAACAGGGTCATGTTGTCTATGTAGTACAGTATAACAGGGTCATGTTGTCTATGTAGTACAGTATAACAGGGTCATGTTGTCTATGTAGTACAGTATACAGGGTCATGTTGTCTATGTAGTACAGTATACAGGTGCCTGTTGTCTATGTAGTACAGTATACAGGGTCATGTTGTCTATGTAGTACAGTATACAGGGTCATGTTGTCTATGTAGTACAGTATACAGGGTCATGTTGTCTATGTAGTACAGTATACAGGGTCATGTTGTCTATGTAGTACAGTATACAGGGTCATGTTGTCTATGTAGTACAGTATACAGGGTCATGTTGTCTATGTAGTACAGTATACAGGGTCATGTTGTCTATGTCAGTATACAGGGTCATGTTGTCTATGTAGTACAGTATACAGGGTCATGTTGTCTATGTAGTACAGTATACAGGGTCATGTTGTCTATGTAGTACAGTATAACAGGGTCATGTTGTCTATGTAGTACAGTATACAGGGTCATGTTGTCTATGTAGTACAGTATAACAGGGTCATGTTGTCTATGTAGTACAGTATACAGGGAGGGTCATGTTGTCTATGTAGTACAGTATACAGGGTCATGTTGTCTATGTAGTACAGTATACAGGCGCCTGTTGTATAGTTTCCACCTCGTCAGTCTCTCCAGAGGTAAGTGTACCTGGGGTATTTCCAGCTCCTACTGTATGAGCCTTTCTCGTGGGTTCACTACTCTTAACAGTTGAAAACTAAACTGTCAAAGCAACGAATTGATCATCCACATTCTGTATCACATTCAGAGCGCTTCCATTCTCTTCCAGAACATCTTTTGATCATGTATTCTCTTACAAATAAAGAAACTCTGGTTTTCCTGGAGGTTTGAATAGAAAGGAAGATGGATTTATTTTTGGGGTTATTTTTTTGTTGAGAAGACTCATACCTGGTACATGAAAGGGTGACAGGAGAGAATAAAATATAGAATGAACATGCAGAAGGGGAGAATGAAAGATATTAGCAGACCAAGGTTTCTGTTTTTATATAACTCTACACAAAGCATCAATCTATAAAACGCAACTAACTACCTTGGGTTGCTTAAGTTGGGCTTTATCGGTGTTATTCCAGATGGTTTAAAACGACGGTCTCAGCATTGTCTGCTTGAAGCTTCAGTTTTCCTTTTGACGCTTCATGTGAGCGAGAGTTTTTATCTGACCCTCCTCGGGAACTTTTTTTTTTTTTATTAATTTTTTCAAAGCGTCAGAGAGAAGAAGACAGCCTGTCCTGTGCTGTTGCCTGGCTTACGTTGCTCCAAGATCTGGGAAATCCCACTCATTCTTAAGAGATATTTATCAAACGTTTTGGTTCCTGTTCCACCTCAAAGTTGTTTTTTTTCTTCTCCCTGTCCTTTGTGTGTGTGTGTGTGTGTGTGTGTGTGTGTGTGTGTGTGTGTGTGTGTGTGTGTGTGTGTGTGTGTGTGTGTGTGTGTGTGCGTGGGCGTGCGTGTGCGTGTGCGTGTGTGTGTGTGTGTGTGTAGCTATGTCCTCAGTACTGGCCAGAGAACGGGGTGCATCGCCAGGGGCCAATCCAGGTGGAGTTTGTATCAGCTGACCTGGAGGAAGACATAATCAGTAGAATATTCAGGATCTACAACGCAGCACGAGTACGCACACACACCATGGGTCTATGGGACAACTAACTACTGACTACCTTACCTGATACACCTGACTCCAACTACTTTACCTGACACACCTGACCCTAACTACCTTACCTGACACACCTGACCCTAACTACCTTACCTGACACACCTGACCCTAACTAACTGACACACCTGACTAACTACTTACCTGACCCTAACACCTGACTCACAACTACCTTACCTGACACACCTGACCCTAACTACCTTACCTGACACACCTGACCCCAACTACCTTACCTGACACACCTGACCCTAACTACCTTACCTGACCCTAACTACCTTACCTGACACACCTGACCCTAACTACCTTACCTGACACACCTGACCCTAACTACCTTACCTGACACACCTGACCCCAACTACCTTACCTGACACACCTGACCCAAACTACTTTACCTGACACACCTGACCCTAACTACCTCACCTGACCCAAACTACCTCACCTGACACACCTGACCCTAACTACCTCACCTGACACACCTGACCCAAACTACCTTACCTGACACACCTGACCCTAACTACCTTACCTGACCCACCTGACCCTAACTACTCACCTGACCCAAACTACCTTTACCACCTGACCCTACACACCTGACCCAACTACCTCACCTGACACACCTGACCCTAACTACCTTACCTGACACACCTGACCCTAACTGACTTAACTACCTGACACACCTGACCCAAACTACCTTACCTGACACACCTGACCCTAACTACCCTGACACCCTGACCCTACACCTGACCCCCAAACTACCTTACCTGACACACCTGACCCTAACTACCTCACTGACCCAAACTTCACCTGACACACCTGACCCTAACTACCTTACCTGACACACCTGACCCCAACTACTTTACCTGACACACCTGACCCTAACTACCTTACCTGACACACCTGACCCTAACTACCTTACCTGACACACCTGACCCTAACTACTTCACCTGACACACCTGACCCTAACTACCTTACCTGACACACCTGACCCTAACTACCTCACCTGACACACCTGACCCAAACTCCCTGAACCTACCTGACACACCTGACCCAACTACCTCACTTTACCTGACCTGACACACTGACCCAAACTAACTGACACACCTGACCCTAACTACTTACCTGACACACCTGACCCCAACTCCTTACCTGACACACCTGACCTTACCTTACCTGACCCTAACTACCTTACCTGACACACCTGACCCTAACTACTTCACACACCTGACCCTAACACCTTACCTGACCACCTACCTTACCTGACACACCTGACCCAAACTACTTTACCTGACACCTGACCCTAACTACCTCACCTGACCCAAACTACCTCACCTGACACACCTGACCCTAACTACCTCACCTGACACACCTGACCCAAACTACCTTACCTGACACACCTGACCCTAACTACCTTACCTGACCCTAACTACCTTACCTGACACACCTGACCCTAACTACTTTACCTGACACACCTGACCCAAACTACCTCACCTGACCTGACACACCTGACCCTAACTACCTCACCTGACACACCTGACCCAAACTACTTTACCTGACACACCTGACCCTAACTACCTTACCTGACACACCTGACCCTAACTACCTTACCTGACACACCTGACCCTAACTACCTTACCTGACACACCTGACCCTAACTACCTTACCTGACCCTAACTACCTTACCTGACACACCTGACCCTAACTACCTTACCTGACACACCTGACCCTAACTACCTTACCTGACACACCTGACCCTAACTACCTTACCTGACACACCTGACCCTAACTACCTTACCTGACACACCTGACCCTAACTACCTTACCTGACACACCTGACCCCAACTACCTTACCTGACACACCTGACCCTAACTACCTTACCTGACCCTAACTACCTTACCTGACACACCTGACCCTAACTACCTTACCTGACACACCTGACCCCAACTACCCTGACACCACCCTAACTACCTTACCTGACACACCTGACCCTAACTACCTTACCTGACACCTGACCCTAACTACCTTACCTGACACACCTGACCCTAACTTTACCTTACCTGACACACCTGACCCTAACTACCTCACCTGACACACCTGACCCAAACTACTTTACCTGGACACCTGACCCTAACTACCTTACCTGACACACCTGACCCTAACTACCTTACCTGACACCCACCCTAACTACCTTACCTGACACACTGACCCTAACTACCTTACCTGACCCTAACTACCTTACCTGACACACCTGACCCTAACTACTTTACCTGACACACCTGACCCTAACTCCCTCACCTGACCCTAACTACCTTACCTGACCCCAACTACCTTACCTGACCACCTGACCCTAACTACCTTACCTGACACACCTGACCCTAACTACCTTACCTGACCCTAACTACCTTACCTGACACACCTGACCCTAACTACCTTACCTGACACACTGACCCTAACTACCTGACCCCTGAAACTACCTTACCTGACCCTAACTACCTTACCTGACACACCTGACCCTAACTACTTTACCTGACACACCTGACCCCAACTACCTTACCTGACACACCTGACCCTAACTACCTTACCTGACCCTAACTACCTTACCTGACACACCTGACCCTAACTACCTCACCTGACCCAAACTACCTCACCTGACACACCTGACCCTAACTACCTTACCTGACCCTAACTACCTCACCTGACCCTAACTACCTCACCTGACCCTAACTACCTCACCTGACACACCTGACCCTAACTACCTCACCTGACCCTAACTACCTCACCTGACCCTAACTACCTCACCTGACACACCTGACCCAAACTACCTCACCTGACACACCTGACCCAACTACCTGACCCTAACACCTCACCTGACCCTAACTACCTCACCTGACCCTAACTACCTCACCTGACACACCTGACCCTAACTACCTCACCTGACCCTAACTACCTCACCTGACCCTAACCTGACCCTAACTACCTCACCTGACACACCTGACCCAAACTACCTCACCTGACACACCTGACCCTAACTACCTCACCTGACCCTAACTACCTCACCTGACACCTGACAAACACCTCACCTGACCCCCTCAACCCAAACTTCTTTACCTGACACACCTGACCCTAACTACCTCACCTGACCCTAACTACCTCACCTGACACACCTGACCCAAACTACCTCACCTGACACACCTGACCCTAACTACCTCACCTGACCCTAACTACCTCACCTGACCCTAACTACCTCACCTGACACACCTGACCCTAACTACCTCACCTGACCCTAACTACCTCACCTGACCCTAACTACCTCACCTGACCCTAACTACCTCACCTGACACACCTGACCCAAACTACCTCACCTGACACACCTGACCCTAACTACCTCACCTGACCCTAACTACCTCACCTGACCCTAACTACCTCACCTGACCCTAACTACCTCACCTGACACACCTGACCCTAACTACCTCGCCTGACCCTAACTACCTCACCTGACCCTAACTACCTCACCTGACCCTAACTACCTCACCTGACACACCTGACCCAAACTACCTCACCTGACACACCTGACCCTAACTACCTCACCTGACCCTAACTACCTCACCTGACCCTAACTACCTCACCTGACACACCTGACCCTAACTACCTCACCTGACACACCTGACCCAAACTACTTTACCTGACACACCTGACCCAAACTACCTCACCTGAACCTAACTACCTTACCTGACACACCTGACCCTAACTACCTCACCTGAACCTAACTACCTTACCTGACACACCTGACCCAAACTACTTTACCTGACACACCTGACCCTAACTACCTCACCTGACACACCTGACCCCAACTACCTTACCTGACACACCTGACCCTAACTACCTCACCTGACACACCTGACCCTAACTACCTTACCTGACCCCAACTACTTTACTTGACACACCTGACCCTAACTACCTTACCTGACCCTAACTACCTCACCTGACACACCTGACCCTAACTACCTCACCTGACCCCCTGACCCTAACTACCTTACCTGACCTGACACACCTGACCCAAACTACCTTAACTACCTGACACACCTGACCCAACTCCTTACCTGACCCCAACTACTTTACTTGACCACCTGACCCAACTACCTACCTGACCCTAACTACCTCACCTGACACACCTGACCCTAACTACCACCTGACCCTAACTACCTCACCTGACCACCTGAACTTACCTGACCCTAACTACCTGACACCCTAACTACCTGACCCAAACTACCTCACTTGACTGACCCTACTACCTTACCTGACCCCTGACCCTAACTACTTTACCTGACACACCTGACCCTAACTCCACCTGACCCTAACTACTCACCTGACAACACCTGACCCTAACTACCTCACTTGACACACCTGACCCAAACTACCTCACCTGACCTGACACACCTGACCCTAACTACCTTACCTGACACACCTGACCCTAACTACCTTACCTGACCACCTGACCCTAACTACTTTACCACCTGACCCTAACTACCTGACCCTAACTCCTCACCTGACACACCTGACCCTAACTCCCTCACCTGACACACCTGACCCCAACTACCTTACCTGACCCTAACTACCTTACCTGACACACCTGACCCTAACTACTTCACCTGACACACCTGTCCCCAACTACTTTACTTGACACACCTGACCCTAACTACCCTGACCCCTAACTACCTCACCTGACCCTAACTACCTGACACCTGACACACCTGACCCTAACTACCTTGACACACCTGACCCTAACTACCTGACCTGACCCTAACTACCTTACCTGACACACTGACCCTAACTACTACTTTAACTACCTGACACACCTGACCCTAACACCTGACCCCCTAACTCCTCACCTGACCCTAACTACCTGACACACCTGACCCTAACTACCTTACCTGACCCTAACTACCTTACCTGACACACCTGACCCAAACTACTTTACCTGACACACCTGACCCTAACTACCTCACCTGACCCTAACTCCCTCACCTGACACACCTGACCCCAACTACCTTACCTGACCCTACCTGACACACCTGACCCTAACTACCTCACCTGACCCTAACTCCCTCACCTGACACACCTGACCCCAACTACCTTACCTGACCCTAACTACCTTACCTGACCCTAACTACTTCACCTGACACACCTGACCCCAACTACTTTACTTGACACACCTGACCCTAACTACCTTACCTGACACACCTGACCCTAACTACCTCACCTGACCCTAACTACCTCACCTGACACACCTGACCCTAACTACCTTAACCCACCTGACCCTAACTACCCTGACACACCTGACCCTAACTACCTCACCTGACCCTAACTACCTCACCTGACACACCTGACCCTAACTACCGTACCTAACACACCTGACCCTAACTACCTCACCTGACCCTAACTACCTCACCTGACACACCTGACCCTAACTACCTTACCTGACACACCTGACCCTAACTACCTTTGACACACCTGACCCTAACTACTTTACCTGACACCCTGACCCTAACTACCTACCTGACCACCTGACCCTAACTACTTTACCTGACACACCTGACCCTAACTACATTACCTGACACACCTGACCCAAACTGACCCTAAACTACCTCACCTGACCCTAACTACCTGACCCTAACTACCTCACCACCTGACCCTAACTACCTTACCTGACACACCTGACCCAAACTACCTGACCCTAACTACCTGACACACCCTGACCCTAACTACTCACCTGACCCTCTACCTGACACACCTGACCCTACTACCTTACCTGACACACCTGACCCTAACTACTCACCTTTACCTCACCTGACACACCTGACCCTAACTACTACCTAACACACCTGACCCTAACTACCTCACCTGACCCTAACTACCTTACCTGACACACCTGACCCTAACTACTCACTGACCCTTACCTGGACACACCTGACCCAAACTACTTTACCTGACACACCTGACCCTAACTACTACCTGACCCTAACACCTGACCACCTGAAACTACCTTACCTGACACACCTGACCCTAACTACCTCACCTGACCCTAACTCCCTCACCTGACACACCTGACCCAACTACTTACCTGACCCTACTACTGACACACCTGACCCTAACTACTTCTGACACACCTGACCCAAACTGACACACCTGACCCTAACTACCTTACCTTGACCCTACCTGACCCTAACACCTGACCCAAACTACCGTACCTAACACACCTGACCCTAACTACCTTACCTGACACACCTGACCCTAACTACCTCACCTGACCCTAACTACCTCACCTGACACACCTGACCCTAACTACTTTACCACCTGACAACTACCTGACCCAAACTACCTCACACTGACCCTAACTACCTTACCTGACACACCTGACCCTAACTACCTTACCTGACACACCTGACCCTAACTACTTTACCTGACACACCTGACCCTAACTACCTTACCTGACACACCTGACCCTAACTACTTTACCTGACACACCTGACCCTAACTACATTACCTGACACACCTGACCCAAACTACTTTACCTGACACACCTGACCCTAACTACCTCACCTGACCCTAACTACCTCACCTGACACACCTGACCCTAACTACCTTACCTGACACACCTGACCCTAACTACCTTACCTGACACACCTGACCCTAACTACCTCACCTGACCCTAACTACCTTACCTGACACACCTGACCCTAACTACCTCATCTGACCCTAACTACATTACCTGACACACCTGACCCAAACTACCTTACCTGACCCTAATTACCTTACCTAACACACCTGACCCTAACTACCTCACCTGACCCTAACTACCTCACCTGACCCCAACTACATTACCTGACACACCTGACCCTAACTACCTCACCTGACCCTAACTACCTTACCTGACACACCTGACCCTAACTACCTCACCTGACCCCAACTACATTACCTGACACACCTGGCCCTAACTACCTTACCTGACCCAAACTACCTTACCTGACACACCTGGCCCAAACTACCTTACCTGACCCTAACTACCTTACCTGACACACCTGACCCAAACTACCTTACCTGACCCCCAACTACACCTGACACACCAGGCCCTAACTACCCTACCTGAACTACCCCTGAACTGGCCCTAACTTTACCTGACACACCTGACCCTAACTACCTCACCTGACACACCTGACCCTAACTACCTTACCTGACACACCTGACCCTAACTACCTTACCTGACACACCTGACCCTAACTACCTTACCTGACACACCTGACCCTAACTACCTTACCTGACACACCTGACCCTAACTACCTTACCTGACACACCTGACCTGACATGCCTGATCCTGTGGGTATAGGTTAATAACAGAGAGACCTGTCTGTCTGTTATTAACCTGTACCCACCTGTCTGTCTGTTTATTCACCTATTTCCACCTGTCTGTCTGTTATTAACCTGTACCCACCTGTCTGTCTGTTTATTAACCTGTACCCACCTGTCTGTCTGTTTATTAACCTGTACCCACCTTTCTGTCTGTTTATTAACCTGTACCCACCTGTCTGTCTGTTATTAACCTGTACCCACCTGTCTGTCTGTTATTAACCTGTACCCACCTGTTCTGTTATTAACCTGTACCCACCTGTCTGTCTGTTATTAACCCCACCTGTCTGTCTGTTTATTAACCTGTACCTGTCTGTCTGTTATTAACCTGTACCCACCTTTCTGTCTGTTTATTAACCTGTACCCACCTGTCTGTCTGTTTATTCACCTATTTCCACCTGTCTGTCTGTTATTAACCTGTACCCACCTGTCTGTTATTAACCTGTACCCACCTTTCTGTCTGTTTATTAACCTGTACCCACCTGTCTGTCTGTTTATTCACCTATTTCCACCTGTCTGTCTGTTATTAACCTGTACCCACCTGTCTGTCTGTTTATTAACCTGTACCCACCTGTCTGTCTGTTTATTAACCTGTACCCACCTGTCTTCTGTTTATTCACCTATTTCCACCTGTCTGTCTGTTATTAACCTGTACCCACCTGTCTGTCTGTTTATTAACCTGTACCCACCTGTCTGTCTGTTTATTAACCTGTTATTCACCTATTTCCACCTGTCTGTCTGTTATTAACCTGTACCCACCTGTCTGTCTGTTATTAACCTGTACCCACCTGTCTGTCTGTTATTAACCTGTACCCACCTGTCTGTCTGTTATTAACCTGTACCCACCTGTCTGTCTGTTTATTAACCTGTACCCACCTGTCTGTCTGTTATCAACCTGTATCTACCTGTCTGTCTGTCATTAACCTGTATCTACCTGTCTGTCTGTTATTAACCTGTACCCACCTGTCTGTCTGTTATTAACCTGTACCCACCTTTCTGTCTGTTATTAACCTGTATCTACCTGTCTGTCTGTTATTAACCTGTACCCACCTGTCTGTCTGTTAAACCTGTACCCACCTGTCTGTCTGTTATTAACCTGTAACATTAACCTGTACCCACCTGTCTGTCTGTTATTAACCTGTATCTACCTGTCTGTCTGTTATTAACCTGTACCCACCTGTCTGTCTGTTATTAACCTGTATCTACCTGTCTGTCTGTTATTAACCTGTACCCACCTGTCTGTCTGTTATTAACCTGTATCTACCTGTCTGTCTGTTATTAACCTGTACCCACCTGTCTGTCTGTTATTAACCTGTACCCACCTGTCTGTCTGTTTATTAACCTGTACCCACCCTGTCTGTCTGTTATTAACCTGTACCCACCTGTCTGTCTGTTATTAACCTGTATCTACCTGTCTGTCTGTCATTAACCTGTATCTACCTGTCTGTCTGTCATTAACCTGTACCCACCTGTCTGTCTGTTTATTAACCTGACCTGTCTGTCTGTTTATTCACCTGTTTCCACCTGTCTGTCTGTTATCAACCTGAACCTGTCTGTCTGTCATTAACCTGTATCTACCTGTCTGTCTGTTATTAACCTGTACCCACCTGTCTGTCTGTTTATTCACCTGTTTCCACCTGTCTGTCTGTTATCAACCTGTATCTACCTGTCTGTCTGTCATTAACCTATTTCCACCTGTCTGTCTGTTATTAACCTGTACCCACCTGTCTGTCTGTTTATTAACCTGTACCCACCTGTCTGTCTGTTTATTAACCTGTACCCACCTTTCTGTCTGTTTATTAACCTGTACCCACCTGTCTGTCTGTTATTAACCTGTACCCACCTGTCTGTCTGTTATTAACCTGTACCCACCTGTCTGTCTGTTATTAACCTGTACCCACCTGTCTGTCTGTTATTAACCTGTACCCACCTGTCTGTCTGTTTATTAACCTGTACCCACATGTCTGTCTGTTATTAACCTGTACCCACCTTTCTGTCTGTTTATTAACCTGTACCCACCTGTCTGTCTGTTTATTCACCTATTTCCACCTGTCTGTCTGTTATTAACCTGTACCCACCTGTCTGTCTGTTATTAACCTGTACCCACCTTTCTGTCTGTTTATTAACCTGTACCCACCTGTCTGTCTGTTTATTCACCTATTTCCACCTGTCTGTCTGTTATTAACCTGTACCCACCTGTCTGTCTGTTTATTAACCTGTACCCACCTGTCTGTCTGTTTATTAACCTGTACCCACCTGTCTGTCTGTTTATTCACCTATTTCCACCTGTCTGTCTGTTATTAACCTGTACCCACCTGTCTGTCTGTTTATTAACCTGTACCCACCTGTCTGTCTGTTTATTAACCTGTACCCACCTGTCTGTCTGTTTATTCACCTATTTCCACCTGTCTGTCTGTTATTAACCTGTACCCACCTGTCTGTCTGTTATTAACCTGTACCCACCTGTCTGTCTGTTATTAACCTGTACCCACCTGTCTGTCTGTTATTAACCTGTACCCACCTGTCTGTCTGTTTATTAACCTGTACCCACCTGTCTGTCTGTTTATTCACCTATTTCCACCTGTCTGTCTGTTATTAACCTGTACCCACCTGTCTGTCTGTTATTAACCTGTACCCACCTTTCTGTCTGTTATTAACCTGTATCTACCTGTCTGTCTGTTATTAACCTGTACCCACCTGTCTGTCTGTTATTAACCTGTACCCACCTGTCTGTCTGTTATTAACCTGTATCTACCTGTCTGTCTGTTATTAACCTGTACCCACCTGTCTGTCTGTTATTAACCTGTACCCACCTTTCTGTCTGTTATTAACCTGTATCTACCTGTCTGTCTGTTATTAACCTGTACCCACCTGTCTGTCTGTTATTAACCTGTACCCACCTGTCTGTCTGTTATTAACCTGTACCCACCTTTCTGTCTGTTATTAACCTGTACCCACCTGTCTGTCTGTTATTAACCTGTATCTACCTGTCTGTCTGTTATTAACCTGTACCCACCTGTCTGTCTGTTATTAACCTGTATCTACCTGTCTGTCTGTTATTAACCTGTACCCACCTGTCTGTCTGTTATTAACCTGTATCTACCTGTCTGTCTGTTATTAACCTGTACCCACCTGTCTGTCTGTTATTAACCTGTACCCACCTGTCTGTCTGTTTATTAACCTGTACCCACCTGTCTGTCTGTTATTAACCTGTACCCACCTGTCTGTCTGTTATTAACCTGTATCTACCTGTCTGTCTGTCATTAACCTGTATCTACCTGTCTGTCTGTCATTAACCTGTACCCACCTGTCTGTCTGTTTATTAACCTGTACCCACCTGTCTGTCTGTTTATTCACCTGTTTCCACCTGTCTGTCTGTTATCAACCTGTATCTACCTGTCTGTCTGTCATTAACCTGTATCTACCTGTCTGTCTGTTATTAACCTGTACCCACCTGTCTGTCTGTTTATTCACCTGTTTCCACCTGTCTGTCTGTTATCAACCTGTATCTACCTGTCTGTCTGTCATTAACCTGTATCTACCTTTCTGTCTGTTATTAACCTGTATCTACCTGTCTGTCTGTCATTAACCTGTATCTACCTGTCTGTCTGTTTATTAACCTGTTTCCACCTGTCTGTCTGTTATCAACCTGTATCTACCTGTCTGTCTGTCATTAACCTGTATCTACCTTTCTGTCTGTTATTAACCTGTATCTACCTGTCTGTCTGTTATTAACCTGTACCCACCTGTCTGTCTGTTTATTCACCTATTTACACCTGTCTGTCTGTCATTAACCTGTATCTACCTGTCTGTCTGTTATTAACCTGTACCCACCTGTCTGTCTGTTTATTAACCTGTACCCACCTGTCTGTCTGTTATTAACCTGTACCCACCTTTCTGTCTGTTATTAACCTGTATCTACCTGTCTGTCTGTCATTAACCTGTATCTACCTGTCTGTCTGTTTATTCACCTGTACCCACCTGTCTGTCTGTTTATTCACCTGTTTCCACCTGTCTGTCTGTTATCAACCTGTATCTACCTGTCTGTCTGTCATTAACCTGTATCTACCTTTCTGTCTGTTATTAACCTGTACCCACCTGTCTGTCTGTTTATTAACCTGTACCCACCTGTCTGTCTGTTATTAACCTGTACCCACCTTTCTGTCTGTTATTAACCTGTATCTACCTGTCTGTCTGTCATTAACCTGTATCTACCTGTCTGTCTGTTATTAACCTGTACCCACATGTCTGTCTGTCATTAACCTGTATCTACCTGTCTGTCTGTTATTAACCTGTACCCACCTTTCTGTCTGTTATTAACCTGTACCCACCTGTCTGTCTGTCATTAACCTGTATCTACCTGTCTGTCTGTTATTAACCTGTACCCACCTTTCTGTCTGTTATTAACCTGTATCTACCTGTCTGTCTGTCATTAACCTGTATCTACCTGTCTGTCTGTTTATTCACCTATTTCCACCTGTCTGTCTGTTATTAACCTGTACCCACCTGTCTGTCTGTTATTAACCTGTACCCACCTGTCTGTCTGTTATTAACCTGTATCTACCTGTCTGTCTGTTATTAACCTGTACCCACCTGTCTGTCTGTCATTAACCTGTATCTACCTGTCTGTCTGTTATTAACCTGTACCCACCTTTCTGTCTGTTATTAACCTGTATCTACCTGTCTGTCTGTCATTAACCTGTATCTACCTTTCTGTCTGTTATTAACCTGTACCCACCTGTCTGTCTGTTATTAACCTGTACCCACCTTTCTGTCTGTTATTAACCTGTATCTACCTGTCTGTCTGTCATTAACCTGTATCTACCTGTCTGTCTGTTATTAACCTGTATCTACCTGTCTGTCTGTTTATTCACCTGTACCCACCTGTCTGTCTGTTTATTCACCTGTTTCCACCTGTCTGTCTGTTATCAACCTGTATCTACCTGTCTGTCTGTCATTAACCTGTATCTACCTTTCTGTCTGTTATTAACCTGTACCCACCTGTCTGTCTGTTTATTAACCTGTACCCACCTGTCTGTCTGTTATTAACCTGTACCCACCTTTCTGTCTGTTATTAACCTGTACCCACCTTTCTGTCTGTTATTAACCTGTACCCACCTGTCTGTCTGTTATTAACCTGTACCCACCTGTCTGTCTGTTTATTAACCTGTACCCACCTGTCTGTCTGTTATTAACCTGTACCCACCTGTCTGTCTGTCATTAACCTGTACCCACCTGTCTGTCTGTTTATTAACCTGTACCCACCTGTCTGTCTGTTATTAACCTGTACCCACCTGTCTGTCTGTCATTAACCTGTATCTACCTGTCTGTCTGTTATTAACCTGTACCCACCTTTCTGTCTGTTATTAACCTGTATCTACCTGTCTGTCTGTCATTAACCTGTATCTACCTGTCTGTCTGTTATTAACCTGTACCTACCTGTCTGTCTGTCATTAACCTGTATCTACCTGTCTGTCTGTTTATTCACCTATTTACACCTGTCTGTCTGTTATTAACCTGTACCCACCTGTCTGTCTGTTATTAACCTGTACCCACCTGTCTGTCTGTTATTAACCTGTATCTACCTGTCTGTCTGTTATTAACCTGTACCCACCTGTCTGTCTGTTTATTAACCTGTACCCACCTGTCTGTCTGTTATCAACCTGTACCCACCTGTCTGTCTGTTATTAACCTGTACCCACCTGTCTGTCTGTCATTAACCTGTACCCACCTGTCTGTCTGTCATTAACCTGTACCCACCTGTCTGTCTGTTTATTAACCTGTACCCACCTGTCTGTCTGTTTATTCACCTATTTCCACCTGTCTGTCTGTTATTAACCTGTACCCACCTGTCTGTCTGTTATTAACCTGTACCCACCTTTCTGTCTGTTATTAACCTGTATCTACCTGTCTGTCTGTTATTAACCTGTACCCACCTGTCTGTCTGTTTATTCACCTATTTCCACCTGTCTGTCTGTTATTAACCTGTATCTACCTGTCTGTCTGTTATTAACCTGTACCCACCTGTCTGTCTGTTATTAACCTGTATCTACCTGTCTGTCTGTTATTAACCTGTACCCACCTGTCTGTCTGTTTATTAACCTGTACCCACCTGTCTGTCTGTTTATTCACCTATTTCCACCTGTCTGTCTGTTATTAACCTGTACCCACCTGTCTGTCTGTTATTAACCTGTACCCACCTGTCTGTCTGTTTATTAACCTGTACCCACCTGTCTGTCTGTTTATTAACCTGTACCCACCTGTATGTCTGTTATTAACCTGTACCCACCTTTCTGTCTGTTATTAACCTGTACCCACCTGTCTGTCTGTTATTAACCTGTACCCACCTGTCTGTCTGTTTATTCACCTATTTCCACCTGTCTGTCTGTTATTAACCTGTACCCACCTGTCTGTCTGTTATTAACCTGTACCCACCTGTCTGTCTGTTATTAACCTGTACCCACCTGTCTGTCTGTTTATTCACCTATTTCCACCTGTCTGTCTGTTATTAACCTGTACCCACCTTTCTGTCTGTTATTAACCTGTACCCACCTTTCTGTCTGTTATTAACCTGTACCCACCTGTCTGTCTGTTTATTCACCTATTTCCACCTGTCTGTCTGTTATTAACCTGTACCCACCTGTCTGTCTGTTATTAACCTGTACCCACCTGTCTGTCTGTTTATTCACCTATTTCCACCTGTCTGTCTGTTATTAACCTGTACCCACCTGTCTGTCTGTTATTAACCTGTACCCACCTGTCTGTCTGTTTATTAACCTGTACCCACCTGTCTGTCTGTTATTAACCTGTATCTACCTGTCTGTCTGTTATTAACCTGTACCCACCTGTCTGTCTGTTATTAACCTGTATCTACCTGTCTGTCTGTTATTAACCTGTACCCACCTGTCTGTCTGTTATTAACCTGTACCCACCTGTCTGTCTGTTTATTAACCTGTACCCACCTGTCTGTCTGTTTATTCACCTATTTCCACCTGTCTGTCTGTTATTAACCTGTACCCACCTGTCTGTCTGTTATTAACCTGTACCCACCTGTCTGTCTGTTTATTAACCTGTACCCACCTGTCTGTCTGTTTATTCACCTATTTCCACCTGTCTGTCTGTTATTAACCTGTACCCACCTGTCTGTCTGTTATTAACCTGTACCCACCTGTCTGTCTGTTTATTAACCTGTACCCACCTGTCTGTCTGTTTATTCACCTATTTCCACCTGTCTGTCTGTTATTAACCTGTACCCACCTGTCTGTCTGTTATTAACCTGTACCCACCTGTCTGTCTGTTTATTAACCTGTACCCACCTTTCTGTCTGTTATTAACCTGTACCCACCTGTCTGTCTGTTATTAACCTGTATCTACCTGTCTGTCTGTTATTAACCTGTACCCACCTGTCTGTCTGTTTATTAACCTGTATCTACCTGTCTGTCTGTTATTAACCTGTACCCACCTTTCTGTCTGTTATTAACCTGTACCCACCTTTCTGTCTGTTATTAACCTGTACCCACCTTTCTGTCTGTTATTAACCTGTACCCACCTTTCTGTCTGTTATTAACCTGTACCCACCTTTCTGTCTGTTATTAACCTGTACCCACCTTTCTGTCTGTTATTAACCTGTACCCACCTTTCTGTCTGTTATTAACCTGTATCTACCTGTCTGTCTGTCATTAACCTGTATCTACCTGTCTGTCTGTTATTAACCTGTATCTACCTGTCTGTCTGTCATTAACCTGTATCTACCTGTCTGTCTGTCATTAACCTGTATCTACCTGTCTGTCTGTTTATTCACCTATTTCCACCTGTCTGTCTGTTATCAACCTGTATCTACCTGTCTGTCTGTCATTAACCTGAATCTACCTGTCTGTCTGTTTATTAAACTGTACCCACCTGTCTGTCTGTTATTAACCTGTTGTAACGGCGTTCTTCGTTTGTAGAAAGAGAGTCGGACCGAAATGCAGCGTGGTGGTTACTCATGTCTTTAATAAATGAAGAGCGATACATTAAATAACTTAATACAAAAGCAAAACAACAAACGGAACGTGAAACCTAATTACAGCCTATCTGGTGAAACTACACAGAGACAGGAACAATCACCCACGAAATACACAGTGAAACCCAGGCTACCTAAATACGGTTCCCCATCAGAGACAACAAGAATCACCTGACTCTGATTGAGAACCGCCTCAGGCAGCCAAGCCTATACTAGACACACCCCTAATCAACCACAATCCCAATGCCTACAAAAACCCCAATACGACAATACAATAAACCCATGTCACACCCTGGCCTGAACAAATAATTAAAGAAAACACAAAATACTAAGATCAAAGCGTGACAGAGCCCCCCTAAGGTGCGGACTCCCGGGCGCACCTCAAAACCATAGGGAGGGTCCGGGTGGGCGTCTGTCCATGGTGGCGGCTCCGGCTCGGGACGTGGACCCCACTCCATTAATGTCATAGTTCCTCCCCTTCCCGTCCTGGGATAATCCACCCTCGCCGCCGACCATGGCCTAATAGTCCTCACCCAGAACCCCACTGAACTGAGGAGCAGCTCGTGACTGAGGGGCAGCTCGGGACTGAGGGGCAGCTCGGGACTGAGGGACAGCTCGGGACTGAGGGGCAGCTCGGGACTGAGGGGCAGCTCGGGACTGAGGCAGCTCGGGACTGAGGGGAAGCTCGGGACTGAGGGGCAGCTCGGGACTGAGGGGCAGCTCGGGACTGAGGGGCAGCTCGGGACTGAGGGGCAGCCCGGAACTAAGGGGCAGCCCAATACTGAGAGAAAGCCCAGTACTGAGAGAAAGCCCAGTACTGAGAGGAAGCCCAGTACTGAGATGAAGCTCAGGCAGGTAGTAGGCTCCGGTAGATCCTGGCTGGCTGGCGGATCTGGAAGATTCTGGAAGATTCTGGTTGACTAGCAGATCTGGAAGAGACTGGTTGACTGGCAGATCTGGAAGAGACTGGTTGACTGGCAGATCTGGAAGAGACTGGTTGACTGGCAGATCTGGAAGAATCTGGTTGACTGGCAGATCTAGAAGATCATGGCTGACTGGTGGATCTGCTCTATGCAGACTGACATCTCTGGCTGCTCCATGCAGGCTGACAGCTCCTTGCAGACTGACAGCTCCTTGCAGACTGACAGCTCCTTGCAGACTGGCAGCTCTTTGCAGACTGACAGCTCTGGCTGCTTCATACAGACTGACAGCTCTGGCTGCTTCATACAGACTGACAGCTCTGGCTGCTTCATACGGACTGACAGCTCTGACTGCTCCATGCAGGCTGACAGCTCTGACTACTCCATGCAGGCTGACAGCTCTGGCTGCTTCATGCAGACTGACAGCTCTGACTACTCCATGCAGGCTGACAGCTCTGACTACTTCATACAGACTGACAGCTCAGGCTGCTTCATGCAGACTGACAGCTCTGACTACTCCATGCAGGCTGACAGCTCTGACTACTTCATACAGACTGACAGCTCTGGCTGCTTCATGCAGACTGACAGCTCTGACTGCTCCATGCAGGCTGACAGCTCTGACTACTCCATGCAGGCTGACAGCTCTGGCTGCTTCATGCAGACTGACAGCTCTGACTACTCCATGCAGGCTGACAGCTCTGACTACTTCATACAGACTGACAGCTCTGGCTGCTTCATGCAGACTGACAGCTCTGACTACTCCATGCAGGCTGACAGCTCTGACTACTTCATACAGACTGACAGCTCTGGCTGCTTCATGCAGACTGACAGCTCTGACTACTCCATGCAGGCTGACAGCTCTGGCTGCTTCATGCAGACTGACAGCTCAGGCTGCTCCGAACAGGCAGGAGACTCCAGCAGCGCTGTAGAGGAGGAAGGCTCTGATAGCGCTGAACAGGCGGGAGACTCCGACAGCGCAGGAGAGGAGAAAGGCTCTGATAGCGCTGAACAGACAGGAGACTCCAGCAGCGCTGTAGAGGAGGAAGGCTCTGATAGCGCTGAACAGGCGGGAGACTCCGACAGCGCAGGAGAGGAGAAAGGCTCTGATAGCGCTGAACAGACAGGAGACTCCAGCAGCGCTGTAGAGGAGGAAGGCTCTGATAGCGCTGAACAGACAGGAGACTCCAGCAGCGCTGTAGAGGAGGAAGGCTCTGATAGCGCTGAACAGGCGGGAGACTCCGACAGCGCAGCAGAGGAGAAAGGCTCTGATAGCGCTGAACAGACAGGAGACTCCAGCAGCGCTGTAGAGGAGGAAGGCTCTGATAGCGCTGAACAGGCGGGAGACTCCAGCAGCGCTGTAGAGGAGGAAGGCTCTGATAGCGCTGAACAGACAGGAGACTCCAGCAGCGCTGTAGAGGAGGAAGGCTCTGATAGCGCTGAACAGACAGGAGACTCCAGCAGCGCTGTAGAGGAGGAAGGCTCTGATAGCGCTGAACAGACAGGAGACTCCAGCAGCGCTGTAGAGGAGGAAGGCTCTGATAGCGCTGAACAGACAGGAGACTCCAGCAGCGCTGTAGAGGAGAAAGGCTCTGATAGCGCTGAACAGACAGGAGACTCCAGCAGCGCTGTAGAGGAGGAAGGCTCTGATAGCGCTGAACAGACAGGAGACTCCAGCAGCGCTGTAGAGGAGAAAGGCTCTGATAGCGCTGAACAGGCAGGAGACTCCAGCAGCGCTGTAGAGGAGAAAGGCTCTGATAGCGCTGAACAGACAGGAGACTCCAGCAGCGCTGTAGAGGAGAAAGGCTCTGATAGCGCTGAACAGACAGGAGACTCCAGCAGCGCTGTAGAGGAGGAAGGCTCTGATAGCGCTGAACAGACAGGAGACTCCAGCAGCGCTGTAGAGGAGAAAGGCTCTGATAGCGCTGAACAGACGGGAGACTCCGGCAGCGCTGTAGAGGAGAAAGGCTCTGATAGCGCTGAACAGACGGGAGACTCCGGCAGCGCTGTAGAGGAGGAAGGCTCTGATAGCGCTGAACAGGCGGGAGACTCCGACAGCGCTGTAGAGGAGGAAGGCTCTGATAGCGCTGAACAGGCGGGAGACTCCAGCAGCGCTGTAGAGGAGGAAGGCTCTGATAGCGCTGAACAGACGGGAGACTCCAGCAGCGCTGTAGAGGAGGAAGGCTCTGATAGCGCTGAACAGGCGGGAGACTCCAGCAGCGCTGTAGAGGAGAAAGGCTCTGATAGCGCTGAACAGGCGGGAGACTCCAGCAGCGCTGTAGAGGAGGAAGGCTCTGATAGCGCTGAACAGACAGGAGACTCCAGCAGCGCTGTAGAGGAGGAAGGCTCTGATAGCGCTGAACAGGCGGGAGACTCCGACAGCGCTGTAGAGGAGGAAGGCTCTGATAGCGCTGAACAGACGGGAGACTCCAGCAGCGCTGTAGAGGAGGAAGGCTCTGATAGCGCTGAACAGACAGGAGACTCCAGCAGCGCTGTAGAGGAGAAAGGCTCTGATAGCGCTGAACAGACAGGAGACTCCAGCAGCGCAGGAGAGGAGAAAGGCTCTGATAGCGCTGAACAGACAGGAGACTCCAGCAGCGCTGTAGAGGAGAAAGGCTCTGATAGCGCTGAACAGACAGGAGACTCCAGCAGCGCTGTAGAGGAGGAAGGCTCTGATAGCGCTGAACAGACAGGAGACTCCAGCAGCGCTGTAGAGGAGGAAGGCTCTGATAGCGCTGAACAGACAGGAGACTCCAGCAGCGCTGTAGAGGAGGAAGGCTCTGATAGCGCTGAACAGACAGGAGACTCCAGCAGCGCTGTAGAGGAGAAAGGCTCTGATAGCGCTGAACAGACGGGAGACTCCAGCAGCGCAGGAGAGGAGAAAGGCTCTGATAGCGCTGAACAGACGGGAGACTCCAGCAGCGCTGTAGAGGAGAAAGGCTCTGATAGCGCTGAACAGACGGGAGACTCCAGCAGCGCTGTAGAGGAGGAAGGCTCTGATAGCGCTGAACAGACGGGAGACTCCAGCAGCGCTGTAGAGGAGGAAGGCTCTGATAGCGCTGAACAGACGGGAGACTCCAGCAGCGCTGTAGAGGAGGAAGGCTCTGATAGCGCTGAACAGACGGGAGACTCCAGCAGCGCTGTAGAGGAGGAAGGCTCTGATAGCGCTGAACAGACGGGAGACTCCAGCAGCGCTGTAGAGGAGGAAGGCTCTGATAGCGCTGAACAGACGGGAGACTCCAGCAGCGCTGTAGAGGAGGAAGATAGCTCTGATAGAGGCGCTGAACAGACGGGACTCCAGCAGCGCTGTAGAGGAGGAAGGCTCTGATAGCGCTGAACAGACGGGAGACTCCGACAGCGCTGTAGAGGAGGAAGGCTCTGATAGCGCTGAACAGACGGGAGACTCCGACAGCGCTGTAGAGGAGGAAGGCTCTGATAGCGCTGAACAGACAGGAGACTCCGACAGCGCTGTAGAGGAGGAAGGCTCTGATAGCGCTGAACAGACAGGAGACTCCGACAGCGCTGTAGAGGAGGAAGGCTCTGATAGCGCTGAACAGACAGGAGACTCCGACAGCGCTGTAGAGGAGGAAGGCTCTGATAGCGCTGAACAGACAGGAGACTCCGACAGCGCTGTAGAGGAGGAAGGCTCTGATAGCGCTGAACAGACAGGAGACTCCGACAGCGCTGTAGAGGAGGAAGGCTCTGATAGCGCTGAACAGACAGGAGACTCCAGCAGCGCTGTAGAGGAGGAAGGCTCTGATAGCGCTGAACAGACAGGAGACTCCGACAGCGCAGGAGGGAAGGAACGCTCTGGCTGTGCTGAACAGGCGAGGCGCACTGTAGGCCTGATGCGTGGTGCTGGCACTGGTGGTACTGGGCCGAGGACACGCACAGGAAGCCTGGTGCGGGGAGCTGCTACCGGAGGACTGGTGTGTGAAGGTGGCACAGGATGGACTGGACCGTGAAGGTGTACTGGAGAGCCTGAGAGCAGGACTGGCACAGGACGTGCAAGGCTAGGTAGGTACACAGGAGGCCTGGTGCGTGAGGCTGGCACATTTTTCACCAGCCGACTAACACGCACCTCAGGACGAGTATGGAGCGCTGACCCAGGTGCCATCAAATCCCCGACACGCTCCGTCGGACGAATATCGTACCTATAGCACCATACTAGCAACTCCCTCATTACTCCCTCCTCCACTTTCCCCATTAATTCCTTCACAGTCTCTGCTTCGCTCACCTCTAACACCGGCTCTGGTTCTGGTCTCCTCCTTGGCTCCTCACGATAAACAAGGAGAGTTGGCTCTGGATAGACCGGACCGTGCAGGCGCACTGGAGCTCTTGAGCACCGAGCCTGCCCAACCTTACCTGGCTCGATGCCCACTCTAGCCCGGCCAATACGAAGGGCTGGTATGTGCCGCACCGGGCTATGCACCTGCACTGGAAACACTGTGCGCTCCATAGCATAACACGGTGTCTGCCCGGTCTCTCTAGCCCACCGGTAAGCACAGGGAGTTTGCGCAGGTCTCCTACCTGACAAAGCCATACGCCCTGTAAGCCCCACCCCCAATATTTTTTTTTGGGCTGCTTTTCGGGCTTCCTTGCCAACCGTGTTCCCTCGTATCGTCGGCTCCTATCTCCGGCTGCCTCTGCTCTCCTAAGTGCCTCCACCTGTTCCCATGGGAGGCGATCTCTTCCGGCCAGTATCTCCTCCCAAGTGTAACAACCTTTATCATCCAACACGTCTTCCCATGTCCATTCCTCCTTTTGCTGCTCCAGCTGTCGCTGCCTGTTTCCACGCCACTCGGTCCGTGTGTGGTGGGTGATTCTGTAACGGCGTTCTTCGTTTGTAGAAAGAGAGTCGGACCGAAATGCAGCGTGGTGGTTACTCATGTTCTTTAATAAATGAAGAGCGATACATGAAATACAGGAACAATCACCCACGAAATACAAAGTGAAACCCAGGCTACCTAAATACCGTTCCCCATCAGAGACAACAAGAATCACCTGACTCTGATTGAGAACCGCCTCAGACAGCCAAGCCTAAACTAGACACACCCCTAATCAACCACAATCCCAATGCCTACAAAAACCCCAATACGACAACACAATAAACCCATGTCACACCCTGGCCTGAACAAATAATTAAAGAAAACACAAAGTACTAAGACCAAAGCGTGACACCTATATCTATCTATCTACCTGTCTCTCTGTTATTAACCTATACCCACCTGTCTGTCTGTTTATTAACCTATGTCTATCTATCTACCTGTCTGTCTGTTTATTAACCTATGTCTATCTATCTACCTGTCTGTCTGTTATAACCTGTATCTACCTGTCTGTCTGTTTATTAACCTATGTCTATCTATCTACCTGTCTGTCTGTTATAACCTATATCTACCTGTCTGTCTGTTATTAACCTGTATCTACCTGTCTGTCTGTTTATTAACCTATGTCTATCTATCTACCTGTCTGTCTGTTATTAACCTATGCCCACCTGTCTGTCTGTTTATTAACCTATATCTATCTATCTACCTGTCTGTCTGTTATTAACCTATGCCCACCTGTCTGTCTGTTTATTAACCTATGTCTATCTATCTACCTGTCTGTCTGTTATTAACCTGTGTCTATCTATCTACCTGTCTGTCTGTTATTAACCTGTATCTACCTGTCTGTCTGTTATAACCTATATCTATCTGTCTGTCTGTTATTAACCTGTATCTACCTGTCTGTCTGTTTATTAACCTATGTCTATCTATCTACCTGTCTGTCTGTTATTAACCTATACCCACCTGTCTGTCTGTTTATTAACCTGTATCTACCTGTCTGTCTGTTATTAACCTATATCTATACCTGTCTGTCTGTTATAACCTATATCCACCTGTCTGTCTGTTATTAACCTATGTCTATCTATCTATCTGTCTGACTGTTATTAACCTGTATCCACCTGTCTGTCTGTTATAACCTATATCCACCTGTCTGTCTTTTTGTTAACCTGTCTGTCTGTTATTAACCTGTATCTATCTGTCTGACTGTTATTAACCTGTATCCACCTGTCTGTCTGTTATAACCTATGTCTATCTATCTATCTGTCTGACTGTTATTAACCTGTATCCACCTGTCTGTCTGTTATAACCTATATCCACCTGTCTGTCTTTTTGTTAACCTGTCTGTCTGTTATTAACCTGTATCTACCTGTCTGTCTGTTATTAACCTATATATCTACCTGTCTGTCTGTTATAACCTGTATCTACCTGTCTGTCTGTCCAGCCTCAGGACGGGTACCGTATGGTGCAACAGTTCCAGTTCCTGGGTTGGCCAATGTACCGAGACACTCCCATGTCCAAACGCTCCTTCCTCAAGCTCATCAGACAGGTGGACAAATGGCAGGAGGAGTATGATGGAGGAGAGGGACGCACTGTGGTGCACTGTCTGTAAGTAACACACACTAACACACACACACACACACTCACACATACACACACTCACACACACACACACACACACACACACACACACACACACACACACACACACACACACACACACACACACACACACACACACACACACACACACACACACACACACACACCACTGCATCTCAGTGCTAGAGGCGTCACTACAGACCCTGGTTCAGCGGTCTAAGACACTGCATCTCAGTGCTAGAGGCGTCACTACAGACACTGGTTCAGTGGTCTAAGACACTGCATCTCAGTGCTAGAGGCGTCACTACAGACCCTGGTTCAGCGGTCTAAGACACTGCATCTCAGTGCTAGAGGCGTCACTACAGACACTGCATCTCAGTGCTAGAGGCGTCACTACAGACCCTGGTTCAGCGATCTAAGACACTGCATCTCAGTGCTAGAGGCGTCCCTACAGACCCTGGTGCAGCGGTCTAAGACACTGCATTTCAGTGCTAGAGGCGTCACTACAGACCCTAGTGCAGCGGTCTAAGGCACTGCATCTCAGTGCAAGAGGCGTCACTACAGACCCTGGTTCAGAGGTCTAAGACACTGCATCTCAGTGCTAGAGGCGTCACTACAGACCCTGGTTCAGAGGTCTAAGACACTGCATCTCAGTGCTAGAGGCGTCACTACAGACCCTGGTTCAGAGGTCTAAGACACTGCATCTCAGTGCTAGAGGAGTCACTACAGACCCTAGTGCAGACACTGCATCTCAGGTTCAGACCCTGGTTCAGAGGTCTAAGACACTGCATCTCAGTGCTGGAGGCGTCACTACAGACCCTGGTTCAGAGGTCTAAGACACTGCATCTCAGTGCTAGAGGCGTCACTACAGACCCTGGTTCAGAGGTCTAAGACACTGCATCTCAGTGCTAGAGGCGTCACTACAGACCCTGGTTCAGAGGTCTAAGACACTGCATCTCAGTGCTGGAGGCGTCACTACAGACCCTGGTTCAGCGGTCTAAGACACTGCATCTCAGTGCTAGAGGCGTCACTACAGACCCTGGTTCAGCGGTCTAAGACACTGCATCTCAGTGCTAGAGGCGTCACTACAGACCCTGGTTCAGTGGTCTAAGACACTGCATTTCAGTGCTAGAGGCGTCACTACAGACCCTAGTGCAGCGGTCTAAGGCACTGCATCTCAGTGTAAGAGGCATCACTACAGACCCTGGTTCAGCGGTCTAAGACACTGCATCTCAGTGCTAGAGGCGTCACTACAGACCCTGGTTCAAAGGTCTAAGACACTGCATCTCAGTGCTAGAGGCGTCACTACAGACCCTGGTTCAGAGGTCTAAGACACTGCATCTCAGTGCTAGAGGCGTCACTACAGACCCTGGTTCAGAGGTCTAAGACACTGCATCTCAGTGCTGGAGGCGTCACTACAGACCCTGGTTCAGAGGTCTAAGACACTGCATCTCAGTGCTAGAGGCGTCAATACAGACCCTGGTTCGAATCCAGGCTGCATCACAAACGACCGTGATTGGGAGTTCCATGGGGCGGTGCACAATTGGCCCAGCGTCGTCCGGGTTTGGCCGGTGTCGGCCCGTCATTGTAAATAAGAATTTGTTCTTCAACTGACTTGCCAAGTTAAATAAAGGTTCAAATAGAATGTATATATTAAAAGTCGCTGACAGACACATACACAACCAGGGGCGCAACTATAGAATTCGGGGGATATACACTCCAAACAGCCGACCCGACCGCTCGGAGGCGTCCGCATGGTCCTAAAGCACACCGTTGCCCTGTTTGTATCACATTCCAATTAGTAGTAGTTAGAGCGGTTAGAGTAGTATGAGTTAGAGTAATATGATTTAGAGTAGTTAGAGTAGAATGAATTAGAGTGGTTAGAGTAGTATGAGCTAGAGTAATATGATTTAGAGTGGTTAGAGTAGAATGAATTAGAGTGGTTAGAGTAATATGAGTTCGAGTGGTTAGAGTAATATGAGTTAGAGTAATATGAGTTAGAGTGGTTAGAGTAGTATGAGTTAGAGTAATATGAGTTAGAGTAGTTAGAGGAGTATGAGTTAGAGTAGTATGAGTTAGACTAGTATTAGTTAGAGTGGTTAGAGTAGTATGAATTAGAGGAGTATGAGTTAGAGTAGTATGAGTTAGACTAGTATTAGTTAGAGTGGTTAGAGTAGTATGAATTAGAGTAGTATGAGTTAGAGTAGCATGAGTTAGTGGTTAGAGTAGTATGAGTTAGAGTAATATGAGTTAGAGTGGTTAGAGTCGTTAGAGTACTATGAGTTAGAGTAGTTAGAGGAGTATGAGTTAGAGTAGTATGAGTTAGAGTAGCATGAGTTAGAGTAGTATGAATTAGAGTGGTTAGAGTAGTTAGAGTTGTATGAGTTAGAGTGGTTAGAGTAGTTATAAAAGTATTAGTTAGAGTTGTTGGAGTTAGATGAGTTAGATTAGTTAGAGTAGTATGAGTTAGAGTAGTTAGAGTAGCATGAGTTAGATTAGTTAGAGTAGTATGAGCTAGAGTAGTTAGAGTAGCATGAGTTAGAGTAGTATGAGTAATATGAGTTAAGAGTGGTTAGAGTAGTTAGGGTAGTATGAGTTAGAGTAGTATGAGTTAGAGTAGTATGAGTTAGAGTGGTTAGGGTAGTTAGAGTAGCATGAGTTAGAGTAGTATGAGTTAGAGTTGTTAGGGTAGTTAGAGTAGCATGAGTTAGAGTAGTATGAGTTAGAGTGGTTAGGGTAGTTAGAGTAGTATGAGTTAGAGTAGTATGAGTTAGAGTAGTTAGGGTAGTTAGAGTAGCATGAGTTAGAGTAGTATGAGTTAGAGTAGTATGAGTTAGAGTAGTTAGGGTAGTTAGAGTAGCATGAGTTAGAGTAGTATGAGTTAGAGTAGTATGAGTTAGAGTGGTTAGGGTAGTTAGAGTAGCATGAGTTAGAGTAGTTAGACTATTATTAGTTGGAGTAGTATGAATTAAAGTAGTATGAATTAAAGTAGTTAGATTAGTATCAGTTAGAGTAGTATGAGTTAGAGTAGTTAGAATAGTATGAGTTAGAGTAGTATGAGTTTGAGTAGTTAGAGTTGTATGAGTTTGAGTAGTTAGAGTAGTATAAATTAATGTAGTTAGAGAGTTAGAGTAGTTATAGTCATATGAGTTGGAGTAGTTAGAGTAGTTAGATTTGTTAAATGAGTTAGAGTAGTTGGAATAGTATGAGTTAGAGTAGTATGAGTTAGAGTGGTATGAGTTAGAGTAGTATAAATTAATGTTGTTAGAGAGTTAGAGTAGTTAGATTAGTTAGAGTGGCTATAGTCGTATGAGTTAGAGGAATTAGAGTAGTATGAATTAGAGCAGTTTGAAAGTTAGAAGCGTCAGAGTGGTATGAGTTAGAGTGGTTAGATGAGTTAGAGTGGTTAGAGTTAGAGTAGTTAGATTAGTTAGAGTGGTTAGAGTTAGAGGAGTTAGAGTAGTTAGAGTGGTTAGAGTTATAGTAGTTAGATTAGTTAGAGTGGTTAGAGTTAGAGGAGTTAGAGTAGTTAGACTAGTTAGAGTTAGAGGAGTTAGAGTAGTTAGAGTAGTTAGAGTTAGAGGAGTTAGAGTAGTTAGAGTAGTTAGAGTTATAGTAGTTAGATTAGTTAGAGTGGTTAGAGTTAGAGGAGTTAGAGTAGTTAGAGTGGTTAGAGTTATAGTAGTTAGATTAGTTAGAGTGGTTAGAGTTAGAGGAGTTAGAGTAGTTAGAGTAGTTAGAGTTAGAGGAGTTAGAGTGGTTAGAGTTAGAGGAGTTAGAGTAGTTAGAGTTAGATTAGTTAGAGTGGTTAGAGTTAGAGTAGTTAGAGTAGTTAGAGTAGTTAGAGTAGGCCTGCTGAGAATCTACTTTCAATCAAATCAAATGTTATTAGTCACATGTGTCGAATACAACAGGTGTAGTTAGACCTTACAGTGAAATGCTTACTGACAAGCCCTTGCAGTTTTAAGAAAATAAGTGTTTAGATAGTATTTACTAAAAGAAACTGAAGTAAAAATAATAAATGTAAATATAGAAAAATTTAAATAAATAAATACAACTTTAGAACTCATGAGAGGGGAAACACCCCCATCTGCTGGTCAACTGTGCTCACTGCTCACTACACCACAGACTGGTACAAAAGGACTGTTCACTAGAGTCGACTAGCGCTCTGAGCTAAAATGAATAGATCTGTTCACTAGAGTCGACTAGCGCTCTGAGCTAAAAGGAATAGATCTGTTCACTAGAGTCGACTAGCGCTCTGAGCTAAAATGAATAGATCTGTTCACTAGAGTCGACTAGCGCTCTGAGCTAAAATGAATAGAACTGTTCCTTATAGTCGACTAGCGCTCTGAGCTAAAATGAATAGATCTGTTCACTAGAGTCGACTAGCGCTCTGAGCTAAAATGAATAGAACTGTTCCTTATAGTCGACTAGCGCTCTGAGCTAAAATGAATAGATCTGTTCACTAGAGTCGACTAGCGCTCTGAGCTAAAAGGAATAGATCTGTTCACTAGAGTCGACTAGCGCTCTGAGCTAAAATGAATAGAACTGTTCCTTATAGTCGACTAGCGCTCTGAGCTAAAATGAATAGATCTGTTCACTAGAGTCGACTAGCGCTCTGAGCTAAAATGAATAGAACTGTTCCTTATAGTCGACTAGCGCTCTGAGCTAAAATGAATAGATCTGTTCACTAGAGTCGACTAGCGCTCTGAGCTAAAATGAATAGAACTGTTCCTTATAGTCGACTAGCGCTCTGAGCTAAAATGAATAGATCTGTTCACTAGAGTCGACTAGCGCTCTGAGCTAAAATGAATAGAACTGTTCCTTATAGTCGACTAGCGCTCTGAGCTAAAATGAATTGATCTGTTCACTGGAGTCGACTAGCGCTCTGAGCTAAAATGAATAGAACTGTTCCTTATAGTCGACTAGCGCTCTGAGCTAAAATGAATAGAACTGTTCCTTATAGTCGACTAGCGCTCTGAGCTAAAATGAATAGATCTGTTCACTAGAGTCGACTAGCGCTCTGAGCTAAAATGAATAGAACTGTTCCTTATAGTCGACTAGCGCTCAGAGCTAAAATGAATAGATCTGTTCACTGGAGTCGACTAGCGCTCTGAGCTAAAATGAATAGAACTGTTCCTTATAGTCGACTAGCGCTCTGAGCTAAAATGAATAGAACTGTTCCTTATAGTCGACTAGCGCTCTGAGCTAAAATGAATAGAACTGTTCCTTATAGTCGACTAGCGCTCTGAGCTAAAATGAATTGATCTGTTCACTGGAGTCGACTAGCGCTCTGAGCTAAAATGAATAGAACTGTTCCTTATAGTCGACTAGCGCTCTGAGCTAAAATGAATAGATCTGTTCACTAGAGTCGACTAGCGCTCTGAGCTAAAATGAATAGAACTGTTCCTTATAGTCGACTAGCGCTCTGAGCTAAAATGAATAGAACTGTTCCTTATAGTCGACTAGCGCTCTGAGCTAAAATGAATAGAACTGTTCCTTATAGTCGACTAGCGCTCTGAGCTAAAATGAATAGAACTGTTCCTTATAGTCGACTAGCGCTCTGAGCTAAAATGAATAGAACTGTTCCTTATAGTCGACTAGCGCTCTGAGCTAAAATGAATAGAACTGTTCCTTATAGTCGACTAGCGCTCTGAGCTAAAATGAATAGATCTGTTCACTGGACCACTAACCCTTTGCCTAAAATGAATAGAACTGTTCTCCAAAACTAGCGCTCTGAGCTAAAATGAATAGCTCTGTTCATTACATATCTATCTGCTTCAGCTTAAATGAATAGAACTGTTCCTTATAGTCTCTCTCTGAGCTAAAATGAATAGAACTGTTCCTTATCTCCCCTAGCTCTCTCTAAAATGAATAGAACTGTTCCTTATAGTCGACTAGCGCTCTGAGCTAAAATGAATAGAACTGTTCCTTATAGTCGACTAGCGCTCTGAGCTAAAATGAATAGAACTGTTCCTTATAGTCGACTAGTTGCTTTGAGCTCCAATGAATAGACTTCTCTCCACCATAACCCTTTGCCTTGTGTTTCTCCAAAAGGGGAATTGTGTTAGCTCTATTCATTACATATCTATCTGTTTCACCTTACTGGTACATCCCCATCCTGTAATCATTAACACTCTCTCTCTCACATCCTCTCTCTCTAATCTCTTCTCACTCTCTCTCTGACCTACTGGTCTCTCTCTCATCCTGTCCCTCTCATTAACACTCTACCCCGAAACATCTCCTCCCTCCCTCAGTAACGGAGGAGGGCGCAGTGGGACGTTCTGTGCCATCAGCATCGTGTGTGAATGTTACAACAGCTAGTTCTGATGACCTACTGGTCAAAACACTGAGGAACAACAAACCCAACAGATGACCTACTGGTAGGAAACACATCCTGTAATCATTAACACTACAGAAACACATCCTGTAATCATTAACACTACAGATGACCTACTGGTAGGAAACACATCCTGTAATCATTAACACTACAGAAACACATCCTGTAATCATTAACACTACAGAAACACATTCTGTAATCATTAACACTAGAGATGACCTACTGGTAGGAAACACATCCTGTAATCATTAACACTACAGATGACCTACTGGTAGGAAACACATCCTGTAATCATTAACACTACAGATGACCTACTGGTAGGAAACACATCCTGTAATCATTAACACTACAGATGACCTACTGGTAGGAAACACATCCTGTAATCATTAACACTACAGATGACCTACTGGTAGGAAACACATCCTGTAATCATTAACACTACAGATGACCTACTGGTAGGAAACACATCCTGTAATCATTAACACTACAGATGACCTACTGGTAGGAAACACATCCTGTAATCATTAACACTACAGATGACCTACTGGTAGGAAACACATCCTGTAATCATTAACACTACAGATGACCTACTGGTAGGAAACACATCCTGTAATCATTAACACTACAGATGACCTACTGGTAGGAAACACATTCTGTAATCATTAACACTACAGATGACCTACTGGTAGGAAACACATTCTGTAATCATTAACACTACAGATGACCTACTGGTAGGAAACACATCCTGTAATCATTAACACTACAGATGACCTACTGGTAGGAAACACATTCTGTAATCATTAACACTAGAGATGACCTACTGGTAGGAAACACATCCTGTAATCATTAACACTACAGATGACCTACTGGTAGGAAACACATTCTGTAATCATTAACACTACAGATGACCTACTGGTAGGAAACACATCCTGTAATCATTAACACTACAGATGACCTACTGGTAGGAAACACATTCTGTAATCATTAACACTAGAGATGACCTACTGGTAGGAAACACATCCTGTAATCATTAACACTACAGATGACCTACTGGTAGGAAACACATTCTGTAATCATTAACACTACAGATGACCTACTGGTAGGAAACACATCCTGTAATCATTAACACTACAGATGACCTACTGGTAGGAAACACATTCTGTAATCATTAACACTACAGATGACCTACTGGTAGGAAACACATTCTGTAATCATTAACACTACAGATGACCTACTGGTAGGAAACACATTCTGTAATCATTAACACTACAGATGACCTACTGGTAGGAAACACATTCTGTAATCATTAACACTACAGATGACCTACTGGTAGGAAACACATTCTGTAATCATGAACACTAGAGATGACCTACTGGTAGGAAACAGATCCTGTAATCATTAACACTACAGATGACCTACTGGTAGGAAACACATTCTGTAATCATTAACACTACAGATGACCTACTGGTAGGAAACACATCCTGTAATCATTAACACTACAGATGACCTACCGGTAGGAAACACATCCTGTAATCATTAACACTACAGATGACCTACTGGTAGGAAACACATTCTGTAATCATTAACACTACAGATGAACTACTGGTAGGAAACACATTCTGTAATCATTAACACTACAGATGACCTACTGGTAGGAAACACATTCTGTAATCATTAACACTAGAGATGACCTACTGGTAGGAAACACATTCTGTAATCATTAACACTACAGATGACCTACTGGTAGGAAACACATTCTGTAATCATGAACACTAGAGATGACCTACTGGTAGGAAACATATCCTGTAATCATTAACACTACAGATGACCTACTGGTAGGAAACACATTCTGTAATCATTAACACTACAGATGACCTACTGGTAGGAAACACATTCTGTAATCATTAACACTACAGATGACCTACTGGTAGGAAACACATTCTGTAATCATTAACACTACAGATGACCTACTGGTAGGAAACACATTCTGTAATCATTAACACTACAGATGACCTACTGGTAGGAAACACATTCTGTAATCATTAACACTACAGATGACCTACTGGTAGGAAACACATTCTGTAATCATTAACACTACAGATGACCTACTGGTAGGAAACACATTCTGTAATCATTAACACTACAGATGACCTACTGGTAGGAAACACATTCTGTAATCATTAACACTACAGATGACCTACTGGTAGGAAACACATTCTGTAATCATTAACACTACAGATGACCTACTGGTAGGAAACACATTCTGTAATCATTAACACTACAGATGACCTACTGGTAGGAAACACATTCTGTAATCATTAACACTACAGATGACCTACTGGTAGGAAACACATTCTGTAATCATTAACACTACAGATGACCTACTGGTAGGAAACACATTCTGTAATCATTAACACTACAGATGACCTACTGGTAGGAAACACATTCTGTAATCATTAACACTACAGATGACCTACTGGTAGGAAACACATTCTGTAATCATTAACACTAGAGATGACCTACTGGTAGGAAACACATTCTGTAATCATTAACACTACAGATGACCTACTGGTAGGAAACACATTCTGTAATCATTAACACTACAGATGACCTACTGGTAGGAAACACATTCTGTAATCATTAACACTACAGATGACCTACTGGTAGGAAACACATTCTGTAATCATTAACACTACAGATGACCTACTGGTAGGAAACACATTCTGTAATCATTAACACTACAGATGACCTACTGGTAGGAAACACATTCTGTAATCATTAACACTACAGATGACCTACTGGTAGGAAACACATTCTGTAATCATTAACACTACAGATGACCTACTGGTAGGAAACACATTCTGTAATCATTAACACTACAGATGACCTACTGGTAGGAAACACATTCTGTAATCATTAACACTACAGATGACCTACTGGTAGGAAACACATTCTGTAATCATTAACACTACAGATGACCTACTGGTAGGAAACACATTCTGTAATCATTAACACTACAGATGACCTACTGGTAGGAAACACATTCTGTAATCATTAACACTACAGATGACCTACTGGTAGGAAACACATTCTGTAATCATTAACACTACAGATGACCTACTGGTAGGAAACACATTCTGTAATCATTAACACTACAGATGACCTACTGGTAGGAAACACATTCTGTAATCATTAACACTACAGATGACCTACTGGTAGGAAACACATTCTGTAATCATTAACACTACAGATGACCTACTGGTAGGAAACACATTCTGTAATCATTAACACTACAGATGACCTACTGGTAGGAAACACATTCTGTAATCATTAACACTACAGATGACCTACTGGTAGGAAACACATTCTGTAATCATTAACACTACAGATGACCTACTGGTAGGAAACACATTCTGTAATCATTAACACTACAGATGACCTACTGGTAGGAAACACATTCTGTAATCATTAACACTACAGATGACCTACTGGTAGGAAACACATTCTGTAATCATTAACACTACAGATGACCTACTGGTAGGAAACACATTCTGTAATCATTAACACTACAGATGACCTACTGGTAGGAAACACATTCTGTAATCATTAACACTACAGATGACCTACTGGTAGGAAACACATTCTGTAATCATTAACACTACAGATGACCTACTGGTAGGAAACACATTCTGTAATCATTAACACTACAGATGACCTACTGGTAGGAAACACATTCTGTAATCATTAACACTACAGATGACCTACTGGTAGGAAACACATTCTGTAATCATTAACACTACAGATGACCTACTGGTAGGAAACACATTCTGTAATCATTAACACTACAGATGACCTACTGGTAGGAAACACATTCTGTAATCATTAACACTACAGATGACCTACTGGTAGGAAACACATTCTGTAATCATTAACACTACAGATGACCTACTGGTAGGAAACACATTCTGTAATCATTAACACTACAGATGACCTACTGGTAGGAAACACATTCTGTAATCATTAACACTACAGATGACCTACTGGTAGGAAACACATTCTGTAATCATTAACACTACAGATGACCTACTGGTAGGAAACACATTCTGTAATCATTAACACTACAGATGACCTACTGGTAGGAAACACATTCTGTAATCATTAACACTACAGATGACCTACTGGTAGGAAACACATTCTGTAATCATTAACACTACAGATGACCTACTGGTAGGAAACACATTCTGTAATCATTAACACTACAGATGACCTACTGGTAGGAAACACATTCTGTAATCATTAACACTACAGATGACCTACTGGTAGGAAACACATTCTGTAATCATTAACACTACAGATGACCTACTGGTAGGAAACACATTCTGTAATCATTAACACTACAGATGACCTACTGGTAGGAAACACATTCTGTAATCATTAACACTACAGATGACCTACTGGTAGGAAACACATTCTGTAATCATTAACACTACAGATGACCTACTGGTAGGAAACACATTCTGTAATCATTAACACTACAGATGACCTACTGGTAGGAAACACATTCTGTAATCATTAACACTACAGATGACCTACTGGTAGGAAACACATTCTGTAATCATTAACACTACAGATGACCTACTGGTAGGAAACACATTCTGTAATCATTAACACTACAGATGACCTACTGGTAGGAAACACATTCTGTAATCATTAACACTACAGATGACCTACTGGTAGGAAACACATTCTGTAATCATTAACACTACAGATGACCTACTGGTAGGAAACACATTCTGTAATCATTAACACTACAGATGACCTACTGGTAGGAAACACATTCTGTAATCATTAACACTACAGATGACCTACTGGTAGGAAACACATTCTGTAATCATTAACACTACAGATGACCTACTGGTAGGAAACACATTCTGTAATCATTAACACTACAGATGACCTACTGGTAGGAAACACATTCTGTAATCATTAACACTACAGATGACCTACTGGTAGGAAACACATTCTGTAATCATTAACACTACAGATGACCTACTGGTAGGAAACACATTCTGTAATCATTAACACTACAGATGACCTACTGGTAGGAAACACATTCTGTAATCATTAACACTGCAGATGACCTACTGGTAGGAAACACATTCTGTAATCATTAACACTACAGATGACCTACTGGTAGGAAACACATTCTGTAATCATTAACACTACAGATGACCTACTGGTAGGAAACACATTCTGTAATCATTAACACTACAGATGACCTACTGGTAGGAAACACATTCTGTAATCATTAACACTAGAGATGACCTACTGGTAGGAAACACATTCTGTAATCATTAACACTACAGATGACCTACTGGTAGGAAACACATTCTGTAATCATTAACACTACAGATGACCTACTGGTAGGAAACACATTCTGTAATCATTAACACTACAGATGACCTACTGGTAGGAAACACATTCTGTAATCATTAACACTACAGATGACCTACTGGTAGGAAACACATTCTGTAATCATTAACACTACAGATGACCTACTGGTAGGAAACACATTCTGTAATCATTAACACTACAGATGACCTACTGGTAGGAAACACATTCTGTAATCATTAACACTACAGATGACCTACTGGTAGGAAACACATTCTGTAATCATTAACACTACAGATGACCTACTGGTAGGAAACACATTCTGTAATCATTAACACTACAGATGACCTACTGGTAGGAAACACATTCTGTAATCATTAACACTACAGATGACCTACTGGTAGGAAACACATTCTGTAATCATTAACACTACAGATGACCTACTGGTAGGAAACACATTCTGTAATCATTAACACTACAGATGACCTACTGGTAGGAAACACATTCTGTAATCATTAACACTACAGATGACCTACTGGTAGGAAACACATTCTGTAATCATTAACACTACAGATGACCTACTGGTAGGAAACACATTCTGTAATCATTAACACTACAGATGACCTACTGGTAGGAAACACATTCTGTAATCATTAACACTACAGATGACCTACTGGTAGGAAACACATTCTGTAATCATTAACACTACAGATGACCTACTGGTAGGAAACACATTCTGTAATCATTAACACTACAGATGACCTACTGGTAGGAAACACATTCTGTAATCATTAACACTACAGATGACCTACTGGTAGGAAACACATTCTGTAATCATTAACACTACAGATGACCTACTGGTAGGAAACACATTCTGTAATCATTAACACTACAGATGACCTACTGGTAGGAAACACATTCTGTAATCATTAACACTACAGATGACCTACTGGTAGGAAACACATTCTGTAATCATTAACACTACAGATGACCTACTGGTAGGAAACACATTCTGTAATCATTAACACTACAGATGACCTACTGGTAGGAAACACATTCTGTAATCATTAACACTACAGATGACCTACTGGTAGGAAACACATTCTGTAATCATTAACACTACAGATGACCTACTGGTAGGAAACACATTCTGTAATCATTAACACTACAGATGACCTACTGGTAGGAAACACATTCTGTAATCATTAACACTACAGATGACCTACTGGTAGGAAACACATTCTGTAATCATTAACACTACAGATGACCTACTGGT